>NW_027100858.1:0-55000 GCF_029633855.1 Hoplias malabaricus
TGGGGTGGGCCCTGTGTGAAGCTCTAATGGATTAGCATAGGATGATTTATAGCTTATCCTGTGTATAATTACAATTGTTGTCCACAGTGTTATTCCTTAAGTGCTTCTGGTTTGTAAAGACACTACAGTAAGAGGACATTTAAAGCATCATCTTAAACACACACACTGACAACCCATGCCTCAGCACGCTCCTGAAAACTCTCCCTAATCACCATATATTTCCTTCTCAGTATCGGAGGACTCATCCTGGACAAAACTGTGTCTGACCCCAACCTGGGTGGGATTGTGGTCTACATCCCTGTCATAAACGGTAAGACTAGTTTGATTTAAATTATATTTTCAGTATATGAGTTTAAAAACTCCAGCAGCACTGCTGTGTCTGATCCACTCTACACCAGCACAACACACACTAACACACCACCACCACGTCAGTGTCACTGCAGCGCTGAGAATGATCCACCACCACATCACACCTGCTCTGTGGGGGTCCTGAGCGCTGAGGAACAGGGGTAACACACTATGTTTATGGACTGTAGACCTACAGAGTGCTCCTGTATGGTCCGGTATGGCTAGTGTTAATGTTACATATCTGATGTTACATATACAGTCTCATGACTAACACACACAGATGGTTAAGGATGTGGAGAAGGTGGATGGTAATGAATCGGGGTTTGGCTGCAGCATGAACATAAATCACTGTGTGACCATGATGTCTAGTCTCTCGCAGCCCGGGGCTGGCCACCAGCTCTGAGAGAGATAAGGTTTTAATTAAATTGCACTAATGAGAGGCGTTTAACAAAGTTTAATCTACGCCCAGGTCTTTTTCGTACTCACCAAGCGGCTGTGTGTGTGTGTGTAGGTGAGTGGGTGTGCGAGGGTGTGGTGTGTGTGTTTGCGTGGCTGTGATCCAGGGTGATGATGATGATGATGATTAGGGCAGAAAGCAGTGCTGAGGACCGCGGAGGAGAGTTGACGAAGGAAAGAGATGAAGATGATGGACACAGTCTATCTGTGACTGTCTGTGAGGAGTGTGGTGTGTTCTCCCTGTGTCTGCGTGGGTTTCCTCCGGGTGACTGTCTGTGAGGAGTGTGGTGTGTTCTCTCTGTGTCTGCGTGGGTTTCCTCCGGGTGACTGTCTGTGAGGAGTGTGCTGTGTTCTCTCTGTGTCTGCGTGGGTTTCCTCCGGGTGACTGTCTGTGAGGAGTGTGCTGTGTTCTCTCTGTGTCTGCGTGGGTTTCCTCCGGGTGACTGTCTGTGAGGAGTGTGGTGTGTTCTCTCTGTGTCTGCCTGGGTTTCCTCCGGGTGACTGTCTGTGAGGAGTGTGGTGTGTTCTCTCTGTGTCTGCGTGGGTTTCCTCCGGGTGACTGTCTGTGAGGAGTGTGGTGTGTTCTCCCTGTGTCTGCGTGGGTTTCCTCCGGGTGACTGTCTGTGAGGAGTGTGGTGTGTTCTCTCTGTGTCTGCGTGGGTTTCCTCCGGGTGACTGTCTGTGAGGAGTGTGCTGTGTTCTCTCTGTGTCTGCGTGGGTTTCCTCCGGGTGACTGTCTGTGAGGAGTGTGCTGTGTTCTCTCTGTGTCTGCGTGGGTTTCCTCCGGGTGACTGTCTGTGAGGAGTGTGGTGTGTTCTCTCTGTGTCTGCGTGGGTTTCCTCCGGGTGACTGTCTGTGAGGATTGTGGTGTGTTCTCTCTGTGTCTGCGTGGGTTTCCTCCGGGTGACTGTCTGTGAGGAGTGTTTTTTTTTTTCTGTGTCTGCGTGGGTTTCCTCCGGGTGACTGTCTGTGAGGAGTGTGGTGTGTTCTCCCTGTGTCTGTGTGGGTTTCCTCCGGGCTACTGTCTGTGAGGAGTGTGGTGTGTTCTCTCTGTGTCTGCGTGGGTTTCCTCCGGGTGACTGTCTGTGAGGAGTGTGGTGTGTTCTCCCTGTGTCTGCGTGGGTTTCCTCCGGGCTACTGTCTGTGAGGAGTGTGGTGTGTTCTCTCTGTGTCTGCGTGGGTTTCCTCCGGGTGACTGTCTGTGAGGAGTGTGGTGTGTTCTCCCTGTGTCTGCGTGGGTTTCCTCCGGGTGACTGTCTGTGAGGAGTGTGGTGTGTTCTCCCTGTGTCTGTGTGGGTTTCCTCCGGGTGACTGTCTGAGAGGAGTGTGGTGTGTTCTCTCTGTGTCTGCGTGGGTTTCCTCCGGGTGACTGTCTGTGAGGAGTGTTTTTTTTTTTTCTGTGTCTGCTTGGGTTTCCTCCGGGTGACTCTGAACAGTGGGAGTCGCACAAAACACTTGTTTATCAGTGTGTGCATTGTGCATCACTCTTTTCCACGTCCTGGAGTCCTATGGAGTGATGTGTAGTGCACCCTGCTGTAGCCCCCCATAGTCTCTGTTTGAGCACTGTTTGAGTCTCTTTCCTACCTTCGACCATTGATTCTGGGTGGGCTCCAGATACGTTTTTACTCAGTGCTCTTATTTCTCGTTGTGTGTGTTTGAGCTCTCACATAAACGCAGGTCCAGAGCTGTGATTGGAGGGACCAAGATGTGGGGGCGGGGCAATTCTGAAATGTCTGCTGTCTACTTTAAACTCAGCACAAAATCAGAACTGCTCATTGTATTTCATGTAGATCATAAACACTGACTGGGGTCTTGTTTCACAGTGTGTGGGTTGGTGGGATCTTCAGATTCACAGCTTAATGTGCCAGTGCAGTCAATGTGTGATTCTACTCATTATTTGTTTCATTTATATTTAAATTAAATGGCTGTATAGATTTTAAATAAAACAAAAGGTGGCCTCTGAATTAATCTGAATGAGTCGATTTTTAGTGTTGGAGGTGATTTGGAAATGGTGTGGTATTGAATTTAATACCCAGTACCTCCCAGCGCTAAGTCTGAGCATCTGTTTCCTGCTGCTTACAAACATGGGCACACACACTCCTGAACTCCCCATAGCAAGGCTCTCTGTCACACACACCCAGTCTCATTTGCGTAGTGACCCAGATTATAGCCCCCCACTGAGGTCCTGCCATGATCAGGAGCAGTCGTTCCAACGGCGGTGTGTGTGTGTCTGTGTTTTAGTGGTCTTCACAGCGTTTGTTCGGACATGGAGAGAGGTTGCATGCTGTTGGCGAACAAAGGGAAAGACGTGTATTGCATTAATTGGACTTTCTCGCTCTGGGAAATGGATGTTTAAAAATACACACGCATCCACACATATCATTCACCTCGACCTCAGCTCCAGATTGTGCTATTTGTTTGCATTATGTAAGTATCATTATCTATTAAAGGGGACATATAATGAAAAAAATATGTAAGTGGTAACACATTAGTGTGTGGATCTGGGCCCCACCTACCCCACGCACTTTGACACAAGACCACCCAGTCCACAACACGGGATACAACGAGCCGTTCTGATTCTGCTCCACTTCTGTCAAGTGCAGAGACTTTAGAATGGCCCCGCCCCCTCGTCTGAGTCTGTCCAATCACAGCGCTGGACCCGTGTTTATGTGAGAGCGCAAAGACGAGGTAAAACGCAGCCAAACAGACACAACGAGCGCGGAGAAATAAGAGCACTGAGTAAAAACGGAGAAGAAAGAGAACAGAGTGAAAACGGCTAAAAACCAGAGCTTCTGCTCCTCGCTCCTCACTGCTGTGCGCTCGGGGTCGGGGTGAACAGCGAGCGGCTCATTATCATTTAAAGGAACAGCTTCCTTGCTGGAATAAAACAGAAATACAGTGCAATAAAACTGCAGTTAAATCTATGACCTACCTGTGCAACTGTAGCTGTTAATTAGAGTAATATAAAATGTCTGGCAGCAGTAGATCAAATGTGCCAAGTAGCAGCAAAACCAGAGCTTATGTCTAATGAAAATAATAAATAACACAATGGGATTAATGTCCTAATTCCTGAGAACTTAAAATAAGAGAAACTAAAGTGCTAGTTTCAATGGACAAAGGGTCTGTAAACAGTATACAGAAACCAAGCAGCCCTTAAAGGGGCATCATTGACTGTGGGGAAACGATGTTCTCGGGTTTGTTTACGTTCAGAAGCGCAGTGTCGTTTCAGGTGGAACGGTGTGTTTTAGGAGAAAATCGACTGTTGTTTGTAGGCGGCTGAAGTGTAATTCGTTCATAACTCGAGCTTTTTAGTTTTGTCACACTTTCCATCTGCGTTTACTTTCATGCAGTTAGCGCTCTTCTGAATTTAGTCAATGTTAACCCCCCTATGGAGGAGGAATAGAGCAACATCCTCATCTCTGTTCATGCTTTACAAAGTTTGGCCTTCTCTTCGTTGTCTTAAATCCTCCAAAAATGCAGAGAGAGAGGAAGCCTAGCAAACTGACTGACACTTTGTTTTTTTTTTTTACTTATTTACAGACACTGTTGCTTCATAAACACATTAGAGCGGTTTCCAGTATTTTTTTTTTGTGGTTTTATTTTTCTTTTATTAAATTTAAATGGTGAACATCACCTTTAAGGGGTGTGTATACACACTCACTCCCTGTAATAGACAACGCAGAGCGGGGACGGCTTATTTCTCTTTGATTGTGGGAGTCCTGGATGATGGCGAAAGATCTCAGTTGGTCCTCTCGCAGGTTTGCTCCTATAAAGACGCAAGACGTTGAAATTCACTGTGGAAATAACAGTTCTGTAAAGCGGAGCTTGTTAGGCCGAGGTTAAATTGGAAATCCAGGGCGCCAGCTACCGTAATAGTGTGATTATAATTTGAACAATTTGGACCAGCGACACACACCATGAAATGAAACAGCCTTCCACGATTGTGAAGTCCAGGCAGGATTTTCAGCTCTGTTTCTAGGGCCGTTCGTGCAATTTAAACCCCATTAGCCGGGGTCTGCGCTTTCTCAGACTTTCTCTTTAACTCCGAGCGCTTAGCCTTTAGCGCAGGGCCTCTTTAGCTCGTCTGTCTTTGTTGAGTGACTCAGTCGAGGCCTTTTACTTTCTTTGGCTTCCTGTGGCCCGGTCTGTTCCCTGGTGAGGTATTAGTCCTTGTACTAGTCTGAGTCCTTGTTAACATCTGTGTTTATGAAGCGCTGGCTAAACTCATGCCAAAGCCTTAAAACTTCCAACGTTGCATCAGCTTTTTAAAAAAAGTGTGTGTTGTGTTCAGTGAAAAAGTAGCAGTGACATCAAAACTAAGGTGACTTCAGAGTCAAGACTTCAGTGGTTTTGGAGCAGGTGAACAGCCTCAACAGTGCCTCCCTGTGGTGGGGTGATTCCTTCTGGTGGATACTCACGAGAACTGTGGATTACCACATAACACGAATCCACGACCTCGTACACAACGCATTCGTAAACTAAGCTGTCGCTGAAGGTGTGTGTGTGTGTGTGTGTGTGTGTGTTGACATGTGTAATGACCACAGTAAATCAAAGACAGACAGTCCTAGATGTTTATGTTGAGAGGGTTCTGGGTCGGCTCTCAGACGAGGGGGCGGGGCCATTCTAAAGTCCCTGCACTTGACGTCAGAAACGGAGCAGAATCAGAACGGCTCGTTTTATCCCGTGTTTTCACACAGAAAACTGTTTCACAGTGTGTGTGTTGGTGGGCTACAGGGCCACACAGTAATGTGCACATGCACTGAACTCTGGATTTTTTTTTCTGCAATATGCTCCCTTTAATGTCACATATCTGTGAAGAAAGATGGCAAAACTTTTCCCTGTAAGTTGTCCTTTCTTTTCCACCTCTCCCTCCCTCTTTACTCTCTCTCCAGATACTTATTTATCATCACTCAAGGCTGCTGCTGACTGTAACAATTTATTACTGCGGATCTGGACAGCCCTCCATTCTGCTTATCAGTGTCAGAATTGGGGGAAAGTCAGTGTGTATGTGTATGTGTATGTGTATGTGTGTGTGTGTGTGTGTGTATGTGTGTGTGTGTGTGTGTGTGTGTGTGTATAAAGGAGAGGTGGAGAAATATGAAGACATTAAGGCCTAAAGTGGAGTGTGAGCGGTTTTGTTAAATGGAGCAGTCTAGTTACCTGCCGTCTCTGGACCAATAACTCTCAGGACTGTCTGACTGAAATAGCTCTGTTTTGCAGGTATTGGCGGAAACCTTGTGGCCATCCAGTCCAGCCGGATCTCCACACACCTGCACTTCCACAGCACCCCTGGAGAAGTACCGGACGAGGCCAAGGGCTGCTACTACCCCTGCCGTACCTTCTGCGGTTCAGGTGAGCTCACACAAGACCGCACCACTTCATTCATAGGCATGTAAGCAAAGGAATATCTGGGGAAATCCAGAACTCTTTAAACCGAGCTGCAGATGGACTACATTCTGTGAGGGTGGAACTACGGAGAGCTCCTGTAGAGTCAGTGGACCTGAGAGAATGGACCACTGGTGATTTTCACTGCATGGTACTTGCTCTACGCGGATCTACTTGCTTGGACTTGGTTGGTTTTCCACTATGAAGCTGCACCCCCTGGTAAAATGTAACTAGTGAAGTCATTTCCATCAGGAGGCGCTGACTTTGGAAACAACATTAGTGTTAAGCGGTGTTTACTCATGGTGTATCGGCGTGTTGTTGTTGTTTGGGACTGAACACAGCTCCGTCATCAGTTCAGACAGATCAGTAGAGTTTGTTCCTTCCTTGTTGCAGCGTCCAGCTCTCGCTGGATTCTTTCGTCGGCCACCGATCCAAGGAGCGTTTGAACCTCTTCAAAAGACCACGGCGTCATTTTACGAGCTGCCGTCGTGAGTCGGATAAAAACAAACGTGATCTCTGCTGCAGCTGGAGATTTTACAGATGGAGAGTTGGTGCTGGTCGTCTGCGTTGCGTGGCGTAGAGTGACGACTCTCTCTGGACGATCGGCGCTCTGCAAGGTTTACACGCCACGGTTTAGTCCCTACTCGACTCGCTCTGAACCACGAGAGAACAGCCACTAAACAAGAACCCGCTTCCAGAACCAGGACCTGATTCACCTGGTGGAGGAGGAGAAAATGCAGAATAGAGTCGTGTTGAGGAGAGTAGAATAGGGACTAGCAGTGATGCTCCACTGAGCTGTAACAGGGAGAATAGAGCCTTTGTGGATGCTACTCCAGGCTCTGCATTGCAGAAACTGCACTATGTATCCTTTGGAGGAGGGTAAGAATACACTCCCCACCCTCCCCGCTCCCATGGATTTCAGGATAGTGTTGAAAATAATAAATTACACTGTGCAACGCTAGGGGGAGCCTAATGTTATTTAATTGAGTTGAATTACTTGATCACACGTAGATCCTCGTTGAGGACACATTGGCTAAAGTTCTGCACACACACATTAAACCGACAGAGACTGAAACACCCGTTTGTTGAGTAAATTCGCGTTCTTCAGTTCCCCCGTAGGCACCTGCTGATGTGTGTGTGTGTGGTGTCTCGGCCCGACCGTCAGGTAGCGTTTGTGTCCTGGCCTTGAATTGCAAATGTCCCGATGACTCATGCCAGTGCTGGCCGAAGACAATGCCAACTGCAAACTCATTGCAAAGTCTGACCCCCACTCCCTCTCCCTCCCCCTCTCTTGGACAGTGAAGGACTACCCAAGGTTGGACGAGAGCGAGAGAAAGCAGAGGCTTTGCAAATGCGTGTGATTAAGTGCACGCATTAGTCTTTAATGGAGTGTGTGTTAAACAGAGAGGGAGTGAGATTGAGATTGGGATTGTGTACAGCGCCGTGTCCAGGGTAAACAATGGGAGCGGAAAAGCTGGTGGAGCAGCGCGGAGCTGGCAGCTTCGATGCTTTTAGCACACTGTTCCCTTCTGTGTTTGCTCAAAGGGTGAAGAGGGAGAGGAGAGGGAATGGAGTACAGATGCCCAGATACACACACACACACACACACACACAGGGCGCAGCGCCCACTGCCAGGCTGGCATTGCCATCTGGAGGGAGAGGCGTAAATCCTCACATATCTCTGAGGTGTCGCAGCTCTCGACGTCTCTGGCTTGAAACCTTGTTTGAAGGCTCTAGAAAGCAGAGCTGGATTACACCAACCAACACTCTCTACACACACACACACACACATATACATACACACACACACACACACACACACACACACACACATACGTACATACATACATACACACATACACACACACACACACATACACACACACACACGCAACCAGCCCATGTTTAAACTGGTTTTGTCCAGGTTTGATGTGAGTTTATTTTGAAATCCATTTCAAATGGGAACTGTCAGCTCCAAAATAGGAAATTAGTGGCAGTGTACATCATGAGTTTACTCCCTGTTACATCAACTGATCGGCTTCACAGTGCAGTGTGCGCCAGCTCCAACCTTCAGCTTGTGTATTCCCCCTCGTCTCCACAGTGGAACACAGTTCTGTTTCTTAATGAAACCCCACGAGCCCCACAGCAGTGTTCTCCCCCTGTGTAAACAGCCCCTGTTCAGAACGCCCGCTTTCAGCACCTGTTCCTTTAAATGATAATGAGCCGCTCGCTGTTCACCCCGACCCCGAGCGCACAGCAGTGAGGAGCGAGGAGCAGAAGCTCTGGATTTTAGCCGTTTTCACTCAGTTGGCTGTACATTATATAACTAAAATGTGTGTGTTGTTTGTGTGTTAGTCACACCTTAGTGAGTGTTTGTTTCTTGTCTTTACCAGGAGCCAATCACAGATCGGCGCAGGTGCTGCTCCTGTTGGTGGTCCCGGGTCAAGTGATGTTCCTCTACACCATTCACTTGATGAAGAGCGGCCACACCACACTGACGCCCATCTTTATGGCCGTTTACCTGGCCGCTGCACTGCTTCAGGTCAGTGACGGTTCCACGCCATCCAGCTCATGTACAACATGGATACAATGGACCTTTGTGTGGACAGCACTGATCTCTCAGAGCTGTCATTTAAAACGTGACCAAGATGTGCTTACTGTCGAATGACTGCTGCTTTAATTTCATACTTTTACCCACTTTTAAAGAACGCTGTCTGAAAGGTACAGAGCCTACATAAAATCACTGGACACAAGGCAGGGACACACCCTGGGACGGGGCACTAGCCCAGCAGCTGTGGACATTGATCAGATTTATAAAAAATGAAAACCAAAAAAGGCTTTTGCATTTTTGTTTTGAAGCACACATTTTTCCTAAAAGTGTTTTTTCAAAACGAAATAGTTACAGAGGTATTACTGCAGTTAGTAGTTGGGCTGAACAGGTGTGTGTGTGTGTGTGTGTGTGTGTGTGTGTGCGTGTGTGTTCATGTGTTTCATAACTCAGACTATTTTCCTGACCTTTTTGATCATAATTGAGATCAATTGGGCGTAGCTGTGGTCATACACACATCAGTGAGTGCATTCATAGTTCTACATGCATTAGTATGCTCTGAGAGTGTGGAATGTTTGGTATTTCCAGTGTGTGTGTGTGTGTGAGAGAGAGAGAGAGAGAGACCCCTGTTTATTTTAGTTAGAATATGACTGCTCACATTAACAAGGACATCCAGGATACAATCCCTTCATTAACGCACCTCACAAGGAAGCCGTCCAGTAGCTGTCCCGTGATTGGCTAGAGTGGGCTTAAGGTAATTCTGACCACAGCAATAGGCTTTCAGGCTTTCGGTTGAATGAATGTCCATGTAAACTCTCTAACTATGACACGCTTAGGTTGTGTGTCAGTTCAGTGACTGCAAATAAGAGCTGCTCCCTTGTCCCAAAGCTTCTCCACACGAGCCCCACAGCAGTGTTCTCCCCCTGTGTAAACAGCCCTGTTCAGAATGCCCGCTTTCAGCGCCTGTTCCTTTAAATGATAATGAGCCGCTCGCCGTTCACCCCGACCCCGAGCGCACAGCAGTGAGGAGCGAGGAGCAGAAGCTCTGGTTTTTAGCCGTTTTCACTCTGTTCTCTTTCTTCTCCGTTTTTACTCAGTGCTCTTATTTCTCCGCACTCGTTGTGTCTGTTTTGCTGAGTTTAAGCTTGTTTATGCCCTCTCATAAATTTGAGTCCATCACTGTGATTGGACAGACTCAGACGAGGGGGCGTGGCCATCCTAAAGTCTCTACACTTGATGTCAGAAGCTGAGCAGAGTCAGAACGGCTCGTTTTATCTCGTGTTTTTTGACTATAGGCGGCGCACAGAAAACGGACTGGGGGATCTTGTTTAACAGTGTGTGGGTTGGTGGACTCCAGATGCATAGAACAAGGGTGAAAGTATGATGATTATACGAAGGCACAAATCGAGGCGTAATTACAAGTCCGAATGTATCTGCGCATCCTGAGAAGAGTAACAGACAACAGTTGCAGTTGCTGAGAGAGACGTGTGATTGTTTGTCTTTTTGAGCTCATGTCAGGAGCCTGGAGAGCCGTGACTGACCCCTGACCCGCGTCCTTTGAGCTTTTCCTTTGCTGAAGTAAACAAGACATAGCTGCAGAATTCCAGAAGACAGTCTGATGGTTTGGCTCCTGCATTAATGAAGCGCCATCGCCTACTTGTGAAGGTGCAGAGGGCCCATTAGTGACCAGAGGGGCCGTAGTGTCTGGAGTGTGCATTAGAGAGTTCAGGGACAGAGGAAACACTGTTTTATCAATGGCCTGGGAAAGTGCTCGAGTGGCAGAGACCTCACAAAGAGCTCGGACTGCTGTGTTTTTAGATTTCATGCTGCACTTGTGGCACGTTTTCCTCTCTGAATGCTGTTCTGCGGCGGATGGTAACTCTGTTTATTGTTCATAAATAGATGGTAAATATGTTTGCTTTTGTGCGTTTTCGGGGCAGAAATATCTTCACAGGAAAATGGGGGAAAATAGGAGTAGCTCTTTCCGTCAGGACACGGTAAAGATTTGAAAATCTTTCCACAAACTCAGAAGGTTACGTTCAGACTCAGAACATTGTCATCACATAAATATATTTGTGTATCTATCTTATGTATAAATATGATTTAAACCACATTTAAAACCACTAAACTGATGTGGTTACGGTGCCCCCTGTCGAGTGTTGGGACCAATCATGCACTGAGTAACCAGTCAGTTCTTGAAGTTGATGTTGGGGGCTGGAATAATAGGCGAGCGTCAGGATCTGAGGTTCAAACTCTGTTGGTTGTAATGTTTTGGTCAGTGCAGAGCATCTGCAAATCGCAGGTCTTCTGGGGTGTTCCCGGTGCGTGGTGATTATCACCGGCCAAACGTGGCCTAAGGAAGGATGCCTGGTGAACTCAGGGTTCTGGGAGCTGATGTATAGTAATAGGTGGCTGCTACGGTGTCCCGGGTGCTTGCTAGGGTTTTACTTGTTGGTTGTTTTGGTTCATACCATATACTATGGTCCCTGTAAATAGTGTTTAGTGTTGGAAACTCTTCTGAATTGTACTGTATAATGTAATCTGATCAGTAATAATCACAGTCTGTGGTAAATGAGAGCGTAAACATCTCTGGAGCAGAGAGGACATTCTCAGTCATCAGTCCTGGACTCTGTGTGTGTGTGTGTGTCTACAGTCCTGCCTGACTGCCCTCCCTGTCTTCTTCAGGTATGGAAAGTGTGTGTGCGAGAATGTGTTTGTAAAGGGTGGCAACTACAGCCCTAATCCTGTTAGTTCGCCCAAATTTGCCTACATTAGCACACCATCCTCTTTAAATAGCCGCTAGGAATCTTCTGGAGATTTATTTTCTCACTGTAGCAAAACAGCCATTCATAACATCACTCACGCGGAATATTTCTGCCTGAAAGCTCCTGATCTCCGTGTTTAGAGGGGGACAAAAAGGCCTCAGCCGTCCAAGGCCAGGAGTCTAAAGAGCTCAGAGCTGGCCTCAGCACAGGCCTCTGTTAGTTGCCACAAATACACTGCGTAAAGATGGTGCTTTTCCACTGCACTGGATCGGCTCGGATCACATTTAGCTTGTCGCTTTAGCTTTTCCGTTAGCACAGCTTCCCCTCAAAATGGAGCCAGTGACATCGAACAATCCCATCTCCAACGGGAACCAAAACAACGCCAGCGGTAACGTTAGGCGCTGTGTACTCATGTATTGGTGTGTTGTTGTTGTTTTTTGGACTGAACACAGCTCTGCGCCCCCAGCTCATTTTTTCTTGTTATACATCCGGCTTTCGCTGGAGATTTTCTTCTGTCACCGACCCAAGGAGCGTTTGAACCTCTTCAAAACCCCTCTGAAGAATGTTTTGAGCTGTGGCTGTGAATCGGATAAAAACAAATATGAAGTTGTGAGTTTGTGCCGGAGCGCTTTATTGACGGATCTCTCTGGCCAATCAGCGCACTGCAGGGTTTACACGTCACCATTTAGTACTTGCTCAGCTCGGTTGGATCAGGGACTGAAAAAGAACCGGTTCTGCGACCAAATTTCGCCAGTGGAAATGCACCATTAGTGTTCTCCTCCAAAGGTGTTGAGCTTTGGGCAGTGGTAGTTGGTTTCAAATCACACCCATACAATCACATTTTTGATATTACGGTGTCCCAGGTGGTTGCTAAGGCGTTACTGGGTGTTGCCAAGTGGTTGCACCCCATACGATTGGTTCCCTGCTGCTAGTTTATTTTTACCACAGTGAAATAAGGAGTGGACTGTCGGTGAGGAGTGTGGTGTGTTCTCTCTGTGTCTGCGTGGGTTTCTTCTGCGTGACTGTCTGTGAGGGGTGTGGTGTGTTCTCTCTGTGTCTGCGTGGGTTTCCTCCGGGTGCTCCGGTTTCCTCCCACAGTCCAAAAACATATGTTGGTAGGTTAATTGGCGACTCGGAAGTACCCATAGGTGTGAGTGTTTGAGTTGCCCTGTGAAGGACTGGCGCCCCCTCCGGGGTGTATTCCTGCCTTGCGCCCAGTGATTCAGGGTAGGCTCTGGACCCACCGTGACCCTGAATTGGATAAGCACTTACAGATAATAGATGGATGGATGGAAATAAGGAGTGTGCATCTTATTCACTACATTAATTCCTATGGGAAATATTGTTTAACAGTGGGTTGCTGTGAAGAAGATATACAAACAATCAAATCAACAGTCAGATCGAAGAATCTAGAGCTGGAAGCGTGTTGAAGTTTCTTCGGGACGAGTTCGAGGAGGATATTAATCTGAGAATAATATAGTAGCACTTTGCCAGAACCTGGGATAACGAAGGGCCTGTTATTACAGAGGCATAGCAAAGTGTGTCTGGAAATCAATTTCCCCCGAGGATTTTAATTTCTGTGCGTCACAGATGAGGACGGTTATAATTCATGTAGCTCATGTTTAAAGTGACATCTCCATCTTTGAGGCAGGAGTCCATCTGTTGCTCAGATTCAGTCACTGAATAATAACCGTAGATATGTAATACGTATTCCTCACATTGCCTCACAGACACAGACTAATTGGCCGTGAAATGGCGGCTTATTAATTGCCCCCAACATCTCACACCGCACCCCCCCCCCCCAAAACCGAACAGACTTGGAAAGAGGCTCGGGGGCAAATGGCTTTTTAACTGGCCCTGTCCTCTGATGGACTGACCTTAATGCAGACTAAATGAAAGCAGGAGCCCGGGGTTAGCCGCGCCGCCAGCTCTACCGCAGCATCCAGAGAGTTTCACACCGAACTGTCACCCTGATTAATGCCCTGCCTTCATTTTTATTTCACCTAAATGAAAGTCATTCACGCCGACACACACACACACACACACACACGCTCAGGAAAGTTAACTAAGCCCGCAGAAATAACTGCACAGTCTCCAGATTGGAAACAAACCTGATTACAGAGGCCCTGCATGATGTTATAAATCTTGGGACGCTCACACTTGTTCTCTTGGAGAGTCCAAACCTTTTCACTCGTTGGGGGCAGGTGGCGCTGCAGGGGCTAGGGGTCCTGGGTGGAATTCTCTCCTCGGGTCACTGTGTGTGAAGATTGTGGTGTGTTCTCCCTGTGTCTGTGGGGGTTTCCTGCCGGGAGTTACGGTCTCCTCCCGCAGTCCAAGCACACACACACACACACACCCTTATAGGTTTACTGAATGTGAAACTGTTCACAGGTGTGAGTGTGTGAGTGACCGGGAGAGTGTGTGAGTGACCGGGAGAGTGTGTGAGTGACCGGGTGAGTGTGTGAGTGACCGGGTGAGTGTGTGAGTGACCGGGTGAGTGTGTGAAACTGTCCACGGGTGTGTGAGTGGCAGAATGAATGAATGAATGTTTTGGGTTAGTGTGGCTCTGGACAGTCATGTTCTACATCAGGGAAGTGTGTGTGTGTGTGTGTGTGTGTGCTGATGGATGAGTGTTATTGAACGGTGTGGACTGCTGAGAGAGCGCTGGTTGCAGGTTGTGTGTGTAATTATCTGGATCAGAAACGGTTTCAGCGCCGTGCTGTGAAGTGGAGATCTGAGACTTCACCCATTATCACATTCATCACAGACCAGCCCCGGCCCAGGGAGCTCAGAGAGGGCCTTCCTCACACTTCAGAGCTCTCTTTTCATCAGGAATACACACACACACACACTCACACACTCTCATGCCTTTACTCCTGCACCTACACACACCACACACACACAAAATTCCACACTGTGGAAAATAAGCTTAATTATCGGAGGAGAACAAGGGCTTCCAGGAGTTCACACTCTGCGTCTCTGCTGAACCAGGCTCAACTTGTGTAAATTGTATGTTTCTGCTGGTACCTCTCTCTCTCTCTCTCAGCTTTAGCGGCTCCAGCAGTGAATCCAAATCTTTAACAGTGTTCGCCTTCTCCTTAGCCTCTTAATTTTACGCTCCTCGCTCCTCTGATTCCGGTGCAGATAGACACACGGATAGAATCGTATTAATCCTGAAGGGAACTGCAAGGTTACCGCAACCAAAAAAAAGTCAAGAAAAGAAAAGTAATACGTAAATCTCCTACAGCGCCGCTCTGAGTCAGAGAACACCTTCCTTTTAAAACCACCACCACCAGGGCACCGCACATTCCTTTGTCACGAAGAGGAAAAGAAGATTTAACAGGAAATTCACTGTAAGAAGTTTGATTTATTTAGTGCCTTTGTTCGTAACCAAGGTCACTTTAAAGATCAGGAAACGAGAGAAGAATAAAACACTGTTAACAGGAGTGAGAGAAGATACATTTTAATCTAAGATTTAAAGGAAAATATTGTAAAAGCTCACTGGATCAGAACATGTGACTTCAGTATTTAGTGTTTACCTGGAGCCCACCAACAAGACCACAGTCAGTTTTCTGTGCGCTGCCTACGTCTGAAAACACAGGATAAAACGAGTCGCTCTGATTCTGCTCCGCTTCTGACGTCAGGTGCAGAGACTTTAGAATGACCATGCCCCCTCGTCTGAGTCTGTCCAATCACAGCGCTGGACCCGTGTTTATGTGAGAGCGTAAAGACGAGGTTAAACTCAGCGAAACAGACACAACGAGCGCGGAGAAATAAGAGCACTGAGTAAAAACGGAGAAGAAAGAGAACAGAGTGAAAACGGCTAAAAACCAGAGCTTCTGCTCCTCGCTCCCCACTGCTGTGCGTTCGGGGTCGGGGTGAACAGCGAGCGGCTCATTATCATTTAAAGGAACAGGTGCTGAAAGCGGGCGTTCTGAACAGGGCTGTTTACACAGCTCCAGGGTCCTGTTGGTGTGTTCTCCCTGTGTCCGTGTGGGTTTCCTCCGGGTGACTGTCTGTGAGGAGTGTGGTGTGTTCTCTCTGTGTCTGCGTGGGTTTCCTCCGGGTGCTCCGGTTTCCTCCCACGGTCCAAAAACCCACGTTGGTAGGTGGACTGGAGACTCAAAAGTGTCCATAGGTGTGAATGTGTGTCGCCCTGTGAAGGACTGACCAGGGTATGTGTCCTCCCGGGTCAACATGATTCTGTGTAGGCTCCAGACCCACCGCCGCCCTGAACTCGATAAAGGTTACATACAACGAATGAATGAATGATATTAAAACATGTCTCTCTCTCTCTCTCTCTCAGGTCTTTCTGCTGCTGTGTATCGCTGACTGGATGGTGCACTCCATGTGGCAGAGTGGGAAAGACCCGGACAGTTTCTCCATCCCCTACCTGACCGCGCTGGGCGACCTGCTGGGCACCGCTCTGCTGGCCCTCAGCTTCCACTTCCTCTGGGTCATCGGGGACCGGGACAGTGACGTGGGTGACTAGGGTCACCTGGTTTTACCCCTGAACACCAACCTGTTACATTTCACCCAGAGCCGAACTGAAAGACCTGACACTGGGTTAAAGTGGACCAATCAGAAGCCAAGGCTGCAAAACAAAGCTGTTATTCATTTTTATACATTTATTTAAAGGACACCGTCTTAATTTTCTGCTTAAAGAGATTGGGAACCTTGTTGGATGCAATAAAATTGTATTGTAGCGCTGATCCAGGCGGAGAGCTGAGGAGCCCCTGCACTCTCTGCTCTGGTTGAACAGAACCATGTATTGATGCATAGCTGGTCTTTCAGACTCCTGTCCTTCCATTAGCATCAGCCTTTTAGCTTTATGTTTCCTTTGTGTTCCCACAGACCGCAAGGAAGAGGATAAAGATGACCGTGTATTACGAGTACAAATACGTATTTAAGGATTTAATGTGTAACGTATAATTGTAATTCAGTATTCCAACTTTCTCCCGCTGTTTTGTCATTTTACGATAACTGTTGTGTAGCGTTAAAAATTACGATTGACATATTATTCAACAAAAAGTAACTTAAATATTAACTATTAAGGCAACTATATAGGTAACTATTAACTGGGGGCGGAAGCAGTTAGTGTCTCTTTCGCACAGTTTCAGGGATCTGGAGGTTGTGGTTTCGAGTCCCGCTCCGGGAGATTGTCTGTGTTCTCACTGTGTCTGCATGGGTTTCCTCTGGGTGACTGTCTGTGAGGAGTGTGGTGTGTTCTCCCTGTGTCTGCGTGGGTTTCCTCTGGGTGACTGTCTGTGAGGAGTGTGGTGTGTTCTCTCTGTGTCTGCGTGGGTTTCCTCCAGGTGAACGTCTGTGAGGAGTGTGGTGTGTTCTCCCTGTGTCTGCGTGGGTTTCCTCTGGGTGACTGTCTGTGAGGATTGTGGTGTGTTCTCTCTGTGTCTGCGTGGGTTTCCTCTGGGTGACTGTCGGTGAGGAGTGTGGTGTGTTCTCTCTGTGTCTGCGTGGGTTTCCTCCGGGTGAACGTCTGTGAGGAGTGTGGTGTGTTCTCCCTGTGTCTGCGTGTGTTTCCTCCGGGTGACTGTCTGTGAGGAGTGTGGTGTGTTCTCCCTGTGTCTGCGTGGGTTTCCTCTGGGTGACTGTCTGTGAGGAGTGTGGTGTGTTCTCTCTGTGTCTGCGTGGGCTTCCTCTGGGTGACTGTCTGTGAGGAGTGTGGTGTGTTCTCCCAGTGTCTGCGTGGGTTTCCTCTGGGTGACTGTCTGTGAGGAGTGTGGTGTGTTCTCCCTGTGTCTGCGTGGGTTTCCTCCGGGTGAACGTCTGTGAGGAGTCCGGTGTGTTCTCCCTGTGTCTGGGTGTTCTGGTTTCCTCCCACAGTCCAAAAACACACGTTGGTAGCTGGATTGTTGACTCAAAAGTGTCCGTAGCTGTGAGTGTGTGAGTGAATGTTTGAGTGTGTGTCGCCCTGTGAAGGTCTGGTGCCCCCTCCAGGGTGTGTTCCTCCCTTGCACCCAACGATTCCGGGTAGACTTTGGACCCACAGCCGCCCTGAACTGGACAAGGGTTACAGATAATGAATAAATGAAGGAATAGGTAAGATTCTGTACTTTTGCTCCTGGGCTCCCCCTACAATCTCAGAGTGTAATTCACTTTTACAACATTGTCCTGTAATCAAGGTGGAGGTGAGGGTGGTTTCCTACCCTCTTCTTAAAGTTACATAGTGGACACAGTATTGTCCCCAAGAACAGAACAAATCCATCACAGTCTTCTACAGCTTTTTCCTTGGGCTCAGCGCCCAATAAACTCTTCACTCGCCGTTTTCACGCAGCTTCATTTTTAGGTTCAAAAATGTACATTCTTTTGTTGAATAAAATGAGAATTGTGATTTTATTTAATACGACACATCAGTCACCATTAAATCACAGAAGAGCGGGAGAACGTTTTAATATTGAATTACAATTATACGTCACAATAAAAGAATATATTTGTACACCTAATATAAGCATATTTAAGTCCTTTAGTAGCTGTTTATTACTGGTTTATACTCTTACAGAGAGCTCTTAACTTTCGAGTCCATCGGTACGCTGTGTTTTGGTCTGAGATCGGTCTAATGTGCATTATCTTTGTTTACAATGTTCTCATATGCTGTTTACATGTACGCAACCATCAATGACACAGAACGGAGTGGCTGAGGAAGCTGTATGAGTGGAATGGGTCACCGTGGGTCACTGTGGGTCAGTATGGGTCGGGGTGGGTCCGTTTGTATTTAAAGACCTATTTTAACCCCCTTTTTCACAAGGTGTTATAACAGTGCCATTAAGAGTGTGTTTCTGTGGTCGGTGCTGACTTCACAGGAGACTTTCTCTGTTTGTCTCAAGCATTTTTTTTAATACTCACAATAAATGTCCTCGATTTCTTTATGGTCTCTGCCAAACGACGCCTGACTCTTCTTTTCTTCCCTCCAACGTAAAAGACGTTTATATTGTCCATTTCCTCAGCTCCACTGACCACTCAGGAGCACTGTGCAGTTCTATTACAGACTGTACTCCATCTGTTGCATATTTTATTAGCCCCCTTTCACCCTGTTCTTCGGCGCTCAGGACCCCCGCCGTGAACATCAGTGAGGTCATGTTCTGGATCACAAACGCCTCGCCAACTCACATTTACTGGATGCAGCTCTAAAAAAAAATGTTAATTAACGATTAAAGGAATACTAGGTAAGATTTTTTGGCTCCTGCGGCTCCCCCTAGTGTAATTTATGTTTACAGCAATGTATTGAAATCTATGCAGAGGGGTGGGAGTGAGGGGGGTGGCTTCCTACCCTCCTCCAAAAGTTACAGAGTGCAGTTTCTGTGGTGCTGAGCTCAGAGGAGCAATGATTGAGGCGCTGTTCACCCTGATACAGGTCAGTGGTACATTGCGATTATTTTAAAGGAGTAATTTTAAATGAAAAAATATTGCATAGTGTTTTTTTAAAGGCTGTAAGCAGTACAGATCAGCAGTATAGAGCAGACTGACCGCCCCACACACCCCTGAGCTCCTTCCAGTAGCACAGTGAAGGACTGTAGGGGACTTTTGACTGAATTACATTTGTGATACAGAAAAGGCAAGTGTTATAGCAGCTCCTGTCTCGTAGTAAATTTTAGGAGACCCCAGACAAGTTCACTGTATTGTGAATGCAAGGGTTGTTACTTTGTGTGTGTGTGTGTGTGTGTGTGTGTGTGTGTCTATGTGTCTAGACGTTCTTCATTAACAGGAACCCTGAAATCTGAGCTGGACGCCTCGGGCTGGTTCCCAAACTGGCCCTGTGGGGTTAAGCCTTGTGGAGGTCAGCACCCTGAGCAACCCACATGGATCTGTATGAGGACACACACTAGACTCCCACATTCTCAAAACTACATAATGTATACAAGAATGTAATATTAGTAGCAATACCATACACAGCCTGGAGTTTAAGGCCTTGTCCGTCTGTTTCCAGACCATTTTAAACAGTTTAAAATAAAATAAACTTTGTTCAAAAAACACAAACTCTCATCACTGTTTATTTCTTTTTGATAAAATGTGGAAAAAGGGCGGCACGGTGGCGCAGCAGGTAGCCGTCGCAGTCACACAGCTCCAGGGACCTGGAGGTTGTGGGTTTGATTCCCGCTTCAGCTGACTGTCTGTGAGGAGTTTGGTGTTTTCTCTCTGTGTCTATGTGGGTTTCCTCCGGGTGATTGTCTGTGAGGAGTGTGGTGTGTTCTCCCTGTGTCTGCATGGGTTTCCTCTGGGTGACTGTGAGGAGTGTGGTGTGTTCTCCCTGTGTCTGCGTGGGTTTCCTCCGGGTGACTATCTGTGAGGAGTCTGGTGTGTTCTCCCTGTGTCTGCATGGGTTTCCTCTGGGTGCTCCGGTTTCCTCTCACAGTCCAAAAACACACCTTGGTAGGTGTATTGGCGACTCAAAGGCGTCCATAGGTGTGAGTGTGTGTGTTGCCCTGTGAAGGACAGGCGCCCCCTCCAGGGTGTATTCCTGCCTTGCGCCCAATGATTCCAGGTAGGCTCTGGACCCACCGCGACCCTGAACTGGATAAGGGTTACAGATAATGAATGAATGAATGAATGAAAATGTGGAAAAAGACCTGAGGGATGGCCTAGGTTCTTACTCAGAATCATCCCAGTTGATGATGGTCCGATCAAGCCTGGCCCAAAATCACCATAAGGCAGTAAAATTTGTAACTTTGGTTTGGCGTATTGAGTGCAGTGTCATATATAAGTAAACCAAATTTAGCAGGTAGTAGTCTCAAGACAACATGCCTATATACATCAGTTTAGCGGGACTGTTCTTCATTAAGTACCATCTAAAGGCAAGAAGGTCACAGATGTTCAGCAGACATCGGGTGTCATCTCAAATCCCTGTCTCTAAAGGGAACAGCGGGCTTTGGAAACCACAACAACAGTTGCAGCTGAAGATTTTACAGATGGAGAGTTGGTGCTGGTCGTCTGCGTTGCGTGGCGTAGAGTGACGACTCTCTGGACGATCAGCGCTCTGCAAGGTTTACACGCCACGGTTTAGTCCCTACTCGACTCACTCTGAACCACGAGAGAACAGCCGCTAAACAAGAACCCGCTTCCAGAACCAGGACCTGATTCACCTGGTGGAGGAGGAGAAAAAAAAGAACAGATTCAATCAGAGTAGGGCCCATGCAGTGGAAAAGCACCAACATAGAGCACATTTGGCCTTGCCCTCTCTGGGTGAGTAGGTTGCAGGAGAGTTCAGGTGTCTGTTACCTAGCACAACAGATATGTTCAGTTAGTGTTCTCCTCCAAGCATGTTGAGCTGAGCAATGGTGTGTTATCAGCAGATTGTAAAGAGGTAGTGACTGGCTTCGCAAATTTCCAGGTTGGTGGCAGTGTAACAATGACTGATGTATTTCTCCAACATATAAACTGCCAGTCGTAATCTTGGACACTGCTTACATGACCAGTCAGACAGTGGACGTGGCTTGTCCCATCCACACAGACGAGGTTAACAATGGACAGAAAGCGGACCAAGAAACAAAACAGAGCTGGCAAGATCTTCCGCCTGTCTGTCTTGTTTCATTACTCTGTCCAAGCAGTCATTCCAGACTTCTGTCCATTTGTTTGTCCAACTGTAGCAGGAGAGAAGTGCTGAACTACACTGTCAAATGAGCCTTTTCATTAGAAAATTAAAACCTCATCCAGACAGTTCTCAGATCCAATCATCTGTTTCATCAAATTCTGTCCTCCCAGTACTGACTTTTCTGGACGTTTAATATTTGCAGCAGTGTTTCCTGAAATTATAAAAGGATTAAGCAGGCAGAGGCCCTTTGGAACAAGCTAAAAAATATGTGACAAACCATTTGCTTATCTCCAGATATTTTCCTAATTGCTCTCCCGAATTATAATTCCTCTCCACTTCCACACATCAGTGAGTCTTCCTTGATCACACACAGTGCCCCCTGCATCAGGAGGATAAGAGTAAGCACATGCTTCCCCTAAAACAAGACGCCGAGCCACTGCTTCTTTTCAAACTGCCACTAACACAAAGCAACAAAGGTGAACGTAAACTGCCCAGATCTATCACATCAGTTCAAGAGGTTAGACCACCCTAAGACCTTTGTTTTAATCAGTAGCTAATTCAAATTCAGCAAGAGGTAAATTAGCTGAAGCTCGGGGCGTTGTTATCATTTATCACACCAGAGGTGAATGCAAACTTCCCAGATCTTTCACATCAGCTGGCGGACCTCAGTGTCAGGATTCACGGAGCGGACTGACGGAGGCGGACGCATTTGCTAAAACACGGTATTTTAATTATAATGAAAGAAATAACAAAACAACGACAGGAAACAGTAGTTACAACACAACACGAAATGAAACTAGACTAACACTTAGACAGACTAGACTGGGGAGCGAAACGACGATGAGAGAAACTACGGAGACAGACAGATAACATGACTGACATGACAAAAGAGAAAAGAGAATGTGAATGAAATGAACGACAAACAGGACGTGAAACAAGAGGGCTTAAATACTCACACAAACGAGACACACCTGGACAGATAACAAGGAGGACGGGTTAACAGATGACAGACGAGGAGGCGGGACAAAGGCGGAGACTAGAACATAAACAAAACATAGCCATGTGCAAATAAAGCACATGGCGGGGACAACAGACATGACAGGACGAAGGCGTGACAGATGCCCCCCCCAAGAACGCGCAACTCCCGGGCGCGTACTCCTAAACCCCCCAGGAGCTGGCACTGGAGAGGGCACGGAAAACAAGACAGGACAACAAACCAACGGGTGACAGGACTCAGGACAGGACGGGAACAGACACAGGAGCTGGGGACACGACAGGACCGAATATACGAGACGGGACATGGGACATGACAGGAGACTGACAAAGGGGGGCAGCAAGAGACGAGAACGGACTGGACAGGACAGGAATGGACACATGGGACTTGACAGGGTTTTTGACATTGGACATGACACTGGATGGAAACAGGGACTGGACAGAAGACGGGACAGGTGACATGACTTGGTGCTGGGACTGGACGGGAGCAGAGACTGGTGACAAGACACTGGACAGGATAGGAACGTTAGACTGGACAGGGGTACGTGACTGGACAGAAGACAGGACAGGTGACATGACACTAGACTGGAACGGAGACGGGACTGGAGACTGGACAGGGGATTGAAAGGGAAACTGGACCGGAGACAAGACAGGTGACTGGACATTGGACGGATACGGGAACTGGACGTGAGACAAGACAGAGGGTTGAAACAGGGACTGGACAGGACTGACAGGGGACTGGACATGAGACTGAAACAGAGACTGGACAGGGCTGACAGGAGACTGGACTGGACTTGGTAGGGGAACAGGTACAAGGACATTTACAGGGACTGACACAAACACAGTGACCGGGACAGGGACAGAGACAAAGGCAGACACGGGTACAGGGACAAGGACAGAGACGGGAACCATGACAGGGACAGACAAGGGAACCAAAATAACAGGGCGGTGCCCAGGACTGGCTAATGTCTGTGTGGCAGTCTGAGGAACCAGCCTGGGCACAGTTCTGGGGATCGGCCCTGAAGTCCTTCGGGCCGACCTACGGACATGGACAGGGGAGGCCGTAGCCACAGTCACGGGGACAGGAGAGGCCGTAGCCACAGTCACGGGGACAGGAGAGGCCGTAGCCACAGTCACGGGGACAGGAGAGGCCGTAGCCACAGTCACGGGGACAGGAGAGGCCGTAGCCACAGTCACGGGGACAGGAGCGGCCGGCGCCGCCGCAGTCACGGACACAGGAGCGGCGGGCGCCGCCGCAGTCACGGACACAGGAGCGGCGGGCGCCGCCGCAGTCACGGACACAGGAGCGGCGGGCGCCGCCGCAGTCACGGACACAGGAGCGGCGGGCGCCGCCGCAGTCACGGACACAGGAGCGGTGGGCGCCGCCGCAGTCACGGATACAGGAGCGGCGGGTGCCGCCATCACGGACACTGGAGCGGCGGGTGCCGCCATCACGGACACTGGAGCGGCGGGTGCCGCCATCACGGAGACTGGAGCGGCGGGTGCCGCCATCACGGGGACAGGAGCGGCGGGTGCCGCCATCACGGACACTGGAGCGGCGGGTGCCGCCATCACGGACACTGGAGCGGCGGGTGCCGCCATCACGGAGACTGGAGCGGCGGGCGCCGCCATCACAGAGACTGGAGCGGCGGGCGCCGCCATCACGGACACTGGAGCGGCGGGCGCCGCCATCACGGACACTGGAGCGGCGGGCGCCGCCATCACGGACACTGGAGCGGCGGGTGCCGCCATCAACGGGACCGGAGCGGCGGGTGCCGCCATCAACGGGACAGGAGCGGCGGGTGCCGCCATCAACGGGACAGGAAGCCCTGCGACGTCGTCCACGGAGGCAGGGGAACCTGCGACGTCGTCCACGGAGGCAGGGGAACCTGCGACGACGTCCAAGGAGGCAGTGGGACCTGCGACGACGTCCAAGGAGGCAGGAGAGGCGCGCGTCGCGCTCACGAAGACAGGAGAGCCGCGCGCCGCGCTCTCGAGGACAGGAGAGGCGCGTGCCGCGCTCTCGAGGACAGGGGTTTGTGCTGCTCGCCGGGCTCGCGCTGGAGCTGTAAAGGGTTTAGGGGGTTTCACAGGCGCACCCATTAGATCACCTCGAGGTGCGCCCCTGTTAGCCTCAGGCCTCAGAGGTACGGAGGTGAGGCTAACAGCCCCTACCCTTAACGCCCCCCCAAAAATTTCCCCGGACCTGAGGGGGCAATCCTCGGGAACAGAGGGTCCTGCGGAGCTGACCTCGAGAGCCGATCGGGAGAATCTGGCTCTCAATAGATCTCTGAAAGTCTCCACCGAAATCTGCAGGCCCCTCTCTCTCAGCACGCGATCAGCCCACTGCAGTGCTATCCCTTTAAGAAGAGATCTCATGAACATTACCTTAATAAATTCGTGTGGCGCAGGAACAGTCAGATAGTCAAAGTATAAGCGGCATTGGAGCAGAAAACCCTCAACGTTTGAAGTCCCCTCAAACTCGGGGGGAACTCCCATATGAGATTGCAGGGCAGCAGGTTGATCGCCCACCTTTGCCGCTAGAAACTCCTGTACTCTCCTGAACGCCTCGTTGAGAAAATAGTCCGTGCTAGCTGCGTCCTTTAGTGGGTCGTTCATTCTGTCAGGATTCACGGAGCGGACTGACGGAGGCGGACGCATTTGCTAAAACACGGTATTTTAATTATAATGAAAGAAATAACAAAACAACGACAGGAAACAGTAGTTACAACACAACACGAAATGAAACTAAACTAACACTTAGACAGACTAGACTGGGGAGCGAAACGACGATGAGAGAAACTACGGAGACAGACAGATAACATGACTGACATGACAAAAGAGAAAAGAGAATGTGAATGAAATGAACGACAAACAGGACGTGAAACAAGAGGGCTTAAATACTCACACAAACGAGACACACCTGGACAGATAACAAGGAGGACGGGTTAACAGATGACAGACGAGGAGGCGGGACAAAGGCGGAGACTAGAACATAAACAAAACATAGCCATGTGCAAATAAAGCACATGGCGGGGACAACAGACATGACAGGACGAAGGCGTGACACTCAGTGCTACAGAACCAGGCCCCTTTAAGGTAACCAGACTGTTTCTTCTCTGGCATCGCTCCACAGAAACCTGTTTGAGCAGATCTCTATTGGGGTGCTAAGGAGGGCCAGAGTACCATCAGCTGAGTAATACTGAGATTTACACCACCTCACTCCTATTGGGCCCCAGTTCTGCTGTGGGAATCATTCACGGTCCAGTCGCTCCAGATTTAAATATCAGCTTTAATCTCTGTCCTTTTCATTTGCAGTGCTTTTCTGCTGTAGCTTTAATCACTGTTATCCTGTTTGCTCCTCTGGATTGATGCTTCGTTCTCTGTCCCGAGGGAAAAGTAGTCTCCTTGCAGCATCAGAAGCTCACTTAAAAAGTTGTGATGATGGCGGCCTTCCAGCGGCCTCCTCGCTGAGGCTGTAATCACTGGGGCTGGCTGCAATTTGGAGCCGATCCCTTTGGCCCATGCACCACAGATAAGAGTTGGGAAGAGATGGCAGCCACTCAGACGACATCGTCCAATAACGGCACTTTAATCTGCTCGGAGGACTCCTCGGATTACTGCAATCTTAGAGGGACTCATCTCTCTCCTTTCTCTCTTTCTCTCTCACTTTCTCAGCAACTTGTCTTACTTCCTTTTGGCTGCTTGACCTTCTCTTTCAGTCAGTGTTGACAGAGTGGAGTGTGCGCCTTGACTGTGAATCGACTGGTGAGTGCCTTCAGTGCTGCTTTATTCCATGTGCAATGCTGTGGGTGTGAGCACTCATCGAAGCGCTTCTTCAGTGTTAGCATCTTCAGTCTACTGCCTCTGCCATGACCTCAGTCACAGAGAGTGAGAGTGGGAGCCTCAGTGTCAGGCCATGGCCCTGTCGTGTCTGTTTTCCCCACCATGTGCTCATGTTTGTTGTTGTTCCTGTCTCAGACACAGCAGTGCTGCTGGAGTTTTTAAACCCCTCAGTGTCTGCACTGAGAACAGTCCACCGACCAAAAACATCCAGCCGACAGCGTCCTGTGTCACTGATGAAGGACTAGAGGACGAGCGACACACACTGTGCAGCGACAGATGAGCTACTGTCTCTGACTCTACATCTACAAGGTGGACCAACGAGGGAGGAGTGTCTCACAGAGTGGACAGAGAGTGGACACAGGGTTTAAAAACTCCAGCAGCACTGCTGTGTCTGATCCACTCTACACCAGCATAACACACACTAACACTACCACCACCACTTCAGTGTCACTGCAGCGCTGAGAATGATCCACCACCACATCACACCTGCTCTGTGGGGGTCCTGAGCAGCTGAAGAACAGGGGGGAAACACATATAGAGTGCACAGAGAGTGTAGACACAAGGAGGCCATTTTAATGATTTGGCAATAGAGAGTGCAGCTGTGTAACCCAAAAGCTTTGAGGAGTTTGGAGCATGTTTGCGGAGGAGTTGCTGCAGTCCTGCTGCAGCCCTTCTCGCTGAGAGTGTGTTATTGAAGCTGCTCCAGCAGGGCTGACCTTGGCGCACTGGCACTGGACTCGGAGCTCTGTGGGAAGGCCTGATCTCTGTGATTATATGTGCACAGCACTGCATCCCACCGTGTTTTGAAGTGGTGCCTTTGAAGAAGCTGTTGGTGGAGGAGAATGAAGGAGGAAAACACATAACTATGCCAGGTTTCTCCTGCCACTTTGAGGCCTCAGATCTGCACGTGGTCTTCAAGCAGCAGGACGCAGCGTGGCAGTCCTCCAGAGAGATGCCACGTGATGGGAGAGATCACTGCATCTGTGTGTGACCTTCACTGGTTTTTGAGGCTGACACTTTCCCAAACAGAGAGAGTGGGGTCTCATTCAGACTCTGGGTTTCATGCTGAAGGCTCTGAACCCAAATACTGCACCTGCAAGAAATCCTGGACAAACCCTGCCCCTCCCTTTCAACCCAAACCCTGACCACAGCTCACAGTGGGCCTTCACTGATCTGAAAATACCCAGCACTCGCCTCTGATCCTCCATCTCCTCTATTCCCTCTTCTTCTCATTAGCACAAGGACCTGCCCACATCAGCCATGTCTTCTTTTGGTTTTCCCAGAACAGGTTTGGAAGCCTCCTGATTGGTTGGACGTGGTTGGTCAGGCATCTCTGTGTGTGCTATTTAACGTTACACCTCTGCAGTCACCTATTGTTTCTTCTGAATTCAAAAGGAATTAATAGTGACTTTGTCTTTTCTTCTTTGCTTTTGTAACAGCTTCTAATCTTGTGGGAAAGCTTTATAAGAAAAATGAAACATTGCTGAGAGGCTTTGCTGGCAGCAGCTACGCAGACCCTTAGTGAGGTCAGGTGCTGGACGATTAGTTCTGGATCACAAACTCCACTCCAAACTCTCTAAACAAGGATTGGAATTGGGCATAGGTCCCAATTAGGATCATGTGTACCTGCTTTTTTGTGTTGTGCTGGTGTAGAGTGGATCAGACACAGCAGTGCTGCTGGAGTTTTTAAACCCCTCAGTGACTGGACTGAGAACAGTCCTCCGACCAAAAACATCCAGCCGACAGCGTCCTGTGTCACTGATGAAGGACTAGAGGACGAGCGACACACACTGTGCAGCGACAGATGAGCTACTGTCTCTGTATCAAGTATCAAGGTAGGCAATATAGCAGTGCATACCTGTGTGTGCATGTGTGTGTGTGTGCATGTGTGTGTGTATGTGTACAGGTAATGCTGCAGTACTAAATGACGGTGATGAAAGTTCGTCGTGGATGTGGCTGATTCTGCTCCAGTGACAACTCAGTGGTTGAAAGATTACATTCCATTAATTTTAGAAGATCCTTCAAGGTCAGTAAAAGGCCTGAGAGATAAACATCTAGCTGCTGTAAGACCTGAGAGATTTAACCTCATCTTTGCGCTCTCACATAAACGCCGGTCCTGCGCTGTGATTGGACAGACTCAGACGAGGGGGCGTGGCAATTGTAAAAAGTCTCTGTACTTGACGTCAGGAGCGTTTATGTGAGAGCGCAAAGACAAGGTTAAACTCAGCAAAACAGACACAACGAGTGCCAAGAAACTGAGCGAAAATGGCTAAAAACCAGAGCTTCTGCTCCTCGCTCCTCACTGCTGTGCGCTCGGGGTCGGGGTGAACAGCGAGCGGCTCATTATCATTTAAAGGAACAGGTGCTGAAAGCGGGCGTTCTGAACAGGGGCTGTTTACACAGGGGGAGAACACTGCTGTGGGGCTCGTGGGGTTTGGACCAAAGCGGGTCACAGACGTTTCATTAAGAACCAGAACTGTGTTCCTCTGTGGAGACGAGGGGGGATATGTTTGACTGGACACAGGAGCATTTTACATTTGAACAGGAACAAAAGCAGACCAACACCCGTGGGTGGATTTTTCTTCTTTATTGAGAAACCAGGAGAGAGAGAGAGAGTGGGGGAGAGAGAGAGAGTAGGTTCTCTCGGGGCACACAGTCCCGTACATTTGCAATTATTTCCTTTTATTTTTATTTTTATTTTTTGTGAACAGGGGTCGGACCTGATGAGCCAGCAGAGTCCGTCCCCGAGAGAGAACAAAGCACAGGAATGAAAATAAAAAAACAAGAAATATTGATAAAAATAAAAAATAAAACACATAAAATCTCTATGCGTTGCCACAGAAACCAGGAATAAATAAATAAATACGACAGCGGCTGATGTGCAAAGGCTGGACAACAGAGCTATGCATCACACACACACACACACTTCCCTTCCGCACAAGAGCACATGAACACACACCTGGCTGCCTGAGTGTGGTGCTGAAGGGTGTAGAACACACACATTGACACAGCAGGCACACAGAGCCTCAGAGGCCCCGAGGAGAGACAAGCAGATGCACCGTGTGAGGGTTAAAGAAGCAGCCCGTACTTCAGCCTGACCCCTTGTCTGCCACATCTGGAGTGTGAGGTCCACCACCTCTGGTCAAACACAGTCTTAAGCACTTTTATTGTAGTGGGAGCTTTCTATGTGCTTTGGGAGACCTCCACACCATAGATTCATACATTACTGTGCGAAAGTAAGGGACCACCTGAACAGCCTTGAAGTACAGTGTTTAGAACACACTGGATGCATCTTAGTTGTGTAGTAACCCTCACTAATACTGTAAGATAAACACTGTAGTCTATTTTTAATAATACGAGTTTGACATTCACACTGGAGGATACCTCTACAGACACAGGGAGAACACACTACAGTGACCCGAGGACAGGATCCCACCCAGAACCCCGAGCCCCAGCAGCTGTGTGGCAGCAACACTAAAAGAGCTTTTCCATTGCATGGTGCATACTCTAGTCTACTCTCCTCCTCCACCAGGTGAATCAGGTCCTGGTTCTGGAAGCGGGTTCTTGTTTAGTGGCTGTTCTCTCGTGGTTCAGAGCGAGTCGAGTAGGGACTAAACCGTGGCGTGTAAACCTTGCAGAGCGCTGATCGTCCAGAGAGAGTCGTCACTCTACGCCACGCAACGCAGACGACCAGCACCAACTCTCCATCTGTAAAATCTCCAGCTGCAGCAGAGATCACGTTTGTTTTTATCCGACTCACGACGGCAGCTCGTAAAATGACGCCGTGGTCTTTTGAAGAGGTTCAAACGCTCCTTGGATCGGTGGCCGACGAAAGAATCCAGCGAGAGCTGGACGCTGCAACAAGGAAGGAACAAACTCTACTGATCTGTCTGAACTGATGACGGAGCTGTGTTCAGTCCCAAACAACAACAACACGCCAATACACCATGAGTACACACCACTTAACGTTACCACCGCCGTTGTTGTGGTTTCTAAAACCTGCTGTTCCTGTTAGAGGTGGGGGTTTGGGAGTAAACCAATCAGGGACCAGGGACCAAGCATAGTAGACTCCAGTAGAGTAGGTACCATGCATTGAAAAAGCACCACAGTCTCAGGCTTTTGCTCAGTACTATGTTTATATCAGAGAGTACATCATACAGAGGACAAAGACCCTTGAAAAAGCACAGAAGAGCCGATCAAAAAGGAAATCTACCGACTGGAAAAGCCCTGGTGAGGCCTGAAGATTGGCATCGAGGAGTTTGTCTTTTTAAAGCACAGCAGAGACGTGTGGGGGTTGTTTTCTGTGGTGACCAGCCGTACACTGCTGATGTGGCAGAGAGAAAGCAGGATGAAGGCACTGGAATGTCCCTTTAAAAGCGCTGATGTACAGTCAGACCCCCAGTGGCCACTCAGTTACAGATATAAGAGCTGACCGCAGATCAGTTAAACTTCACCTCTGTTAAACTGTGAGTGGGCCCCACAGCCCCAGAACCACGAGGATATGTCTGTGGTGTGTGTGTGTGTGTGTGTGTGTACATGAAGGCACTGTTGTGTGTGTGTGTGTGTGTGTGTGTGTGTGTGTCTGAGAGAGAGAGAGACAGACAGTGTTACTGAGTGACTGAAAGGCACTGTGCCTAATGAGTTGTCTGTATGTTTGATGTGCCTACATGTGTCTGTATAATGCTGTGTGTGTGTGTGTGTGTGTGTTAGTGAAAATTAAAGGGGAATTCCACTCATATTTCCAGACTGAATTTCCTACAGCGCTGTGCAGTGAGATGTAGAGAAAGGCAGTGTACAGTTTACTACAAAGCTCCCAGAGGCTCTCTGAGGATCGTCTGAGTGTCACGTGATGGAGACGTTGGTTAACAGTTAATTCATCTTAGATCACGAAGCTCTAACTGAGGCCTTAAATGTTGCACACGTCTGGTTCCTATGGCGACTGCTGTGAAAGATTCTGACTCTTTATATTTCAATACACACTTTCTCTGTGGTAGACTCACATTTATAGATCTTTTTTTTTTTTTCCTTCCTTCTTTCTCTTCCTCTTTTCACCAGTGTTTTATTTCTATTTATTTATTTATTTATTAGTTGTTGTTGTTTTTTTCTTATTGGCCTTCCACTTCCATCTCTAAGATGGCAGCATTAGTGCACACTGGGAGAGAGAGAGAGAGAGAGAGAGAGAGAGAGAGAGAGACTATATCTTTGTTTGTGTTTTGCTCATGGGCTCCCACTAGAGTTGCAGAGTGTGATTCCCTTTTACGGCACTGTCCTGAAATCAAGAGGGAGAGCAAGGGCGGTCTCCTACCTTCCTCCGCAAATTACATAATGCAGTTTCCGCAGTGCTGAGACCTAGAGTAGCAACAACAGAGGCTCTATTCTCACTGTTACAGCTCAGCGGAGCAGCACAATGATTATGGTTCTGTAATTTTACGTGAGGGCGGCACAGTGGCGCAGGTAGTGTCTCAGTCACAGCCCTAGGGTCCTGGAGGTTGTGGGTTCGAGTCCCGCAACCTTGCGCCCAATGATTCCAGGTAGGCTCCGGACCCACCACCGCCTTGAACTGGATAAGGGGTAGAGACAATGAATGAATGAATATTACATTACAAATACTACAGAGTGTTCCTTTAATTTGGCCTCACACTTCATTTCATTAAAATGGGAGCTCTGAACATAACTCTTTTATTCATTCATTCATCTTCTGTGGCCGCTTCATCCTGAAAAGGCTTGCGGTGGGTCTGGGGAGAACATATCAATCTCCTCATACAGGACGGCCCAAGGAGAGGCTCCAACCCAGGATCCTGAGGCCCAGAGTGAGTGAGTTAGTGAGCTAAAAGCCCGCTCCATGAGGTGCACCGCATCTAAAAATCCTGGAGTAGAAACGTATGAACCCTTTGCCACTTGAATATCTACAGTCACAGATGAACACAGTACAGTTCTCTTCCCTTTCGAGGGTTTTTCTGAGACGCCGTAGAACAGAGCATTTCCCCTCAGGACTCTGTTCACAGGTTCCCAGTTTATAATCACACTGATGCTTTTAATGCAGAGGTGGAACTCCCCTTTAAATGAACAAAGAACAAACTGGAGAACAAAGAGAAACCGAACAGCAGAAGTGGGCAGACCTTGTGTTCCCCACACAGCACAGAGCTCAGGGTCGGACAAGGACAGACGGGGCTTTAGTTCAGGAAATGTCCAAAGGGACACAAGCCCTCTGTGTAATTCTTAAATGAAATTTAGAGAGAGAGGGGGAGGGGGAGAGAGTGAGAGAGCGAGAGAGAGAGAGAGAGAGAGAGAGGGAGGGGAGAGAGAGAGAGAGAGAGAGAGAGAGAGAGAGGGAGGGGAGAGAGATAGAGAGGGGGAGGGAGAGGGAGAGGGGGAGGGAGAGCGAGAGAGTGAGAGAGAGAGATAGAGAGAAGGGAGAGAGCGAGCAAGAGAGAGCAAGAGAGAGAGGGAGGGGAGAGAGAGAGAGAGAGAGAGATAGAGAGAAGGGACAGAGTGAGCAAGAGAGAGCAAGAGAGAAAGAGAGGGGGGGAGCGAGAGACAGAGAGCGAGAGAAAGAGAGAGCAAGAGAGATAGAGACAGAGAGAGCAAAGGAGAGGGTAAGTTAAAGAGAAAGATAGTAGAGGGAGAGTGGCTTGAATCTGACCCTGGATATTATTTACTGCATTTGTGTGTGTGTGTGTGTGTTTCCACTTTTCCATATGAGCTGTAATCCTGGTATTAACAATAACGTCACCAAAATCTAATCTAAAAGATCTAAAATCTAGTGGATAGATCTAGTATTGCCTCATTCTGAGATTACTGTAGACTAATACAAGATCATTCACCTGTTTCTACATGGTTTTCTTGTTGTAGGTGATTTTTTCCTGCATGAAAATGTCTCACTCCGATGGCAGACCACTGATCTTCCTCTGGAAAGCACTCAGATAATCTCCCAATGGAACAAGACACTTTCACACTTGATAAATCACTTAAAGAAGACAGTTTATTAAAAAATTATCTTGTTCAGAGCATGTTCACATTACTGTGGGGATCTGGAGCCCACCAACCCACACACTGTGAAACAAGACCCCCCGTACACTGTGAGCTTCCTAAGTAAAAAAAAAAAAAAACAGGATAAAACGTCGCTCTGCTTCTACTCTACTTCTGACGTCAAGTTGAGAGACTTTGGAATGGCCCCGCCCCCTCGTCTGAGTCTGTCCAATCACAGCGCTGGACCTGCCTTAATGTGAGAGCGCAAATACAAGGTTAAACGCAGCCAAACAGACACAATGAACGCGGAGAAATAAGAACACTGAGTAAAAACGGAGAAGAAAGAGAACAGAGTGAAAACGGCTAAAATCCAGAGCTTCTGCTCCTCGCTCCTCACTGCTGTGCGCTCGGGGTCGGGGTGAACAGCGAGCGGCTCTTTATCATTTAAAGGAACGGGGGAGAATGCCTCTGTGGTGTTTGACCAAATCAGGTCACACACTTTTCATTAAGAACCAGAAGTGTGCTCCACATTTCAGAATGAGAAACATTAGACATATCCACTAGGTTCCCTGGCTTTTATCAGGAAAGAGTGAGAGTGGTGTTGAAAGTTGTTGCTAGATTGAGTCACCTTCAGCAGCGTAGGATTTCTGTGCAGACAGAGGCTCAGACACCCGACACGCCCCTCCTGCGGCCTTCAGAGATATAAATAAGAGATTACATCATTCTTAGCTTCGTCTGAATCGGTCCGAGCAAACAAAGCCCACGGAAACGACCGCCGTTCCTGCACACGACAGCGTCCCACTGCTTTGAAGTGTTTAAACGGGAAAAGAGAGTGTGCAGTACAGCAATCATCTAATGGATGAAGCAGATTCTCTCTCTCTCTCTCTCTCTCTCTCTCTCTCTCTCTCTCTCTCTCTCTCTCTCTCTCTCTCTCTCTCTCTCTCTCTCATTTTCCCCTTTCAGTGAGTGTACATTTCCCATGAGAACACACTCAAAAACCTAAAGTCTTTCCCCACTTCTGTGCAGCCCTCGCAACCCAAAGCCACACGAAGACCATGAAAAGCAGGGAAATGAAAGCATTACAAATCATAATAATTCCTTTAACAAATCTACCACTAAGATTCCCTTTTTTTTTCCTGGAAAAAATACTAAGTCTCTCTCCCTTCCTCTGTTTTTTTTTCTCTCAAAGCAATTTAAATAATCTTTAGTTCAGCTGCTCGCAGCCAGACGATAAAAATACGACAAAAAATAAACTACACCCAAGAAATCCCTTACTCTTAAAACATGGCTGGGAGTTCATAAAAGGGGTAAGTGCCCCTGGATCAGCGAAGGGGGTCAGTCAAAGGACTCTGTGGCTGTGTCCCCCTCACTGGAATACGTTCACTACACAAAGGCACCACTCGACGCCACTGCAGGATCCTCCTGCTAATACACATGTCCAGACACTGGCCTTTCAGCAGAGTTCAGGAGGAGTCGCCATAAACAACGTGGACTTGGGTGTGACGGGTGAGAAGCATTGGTTGTTTTCCTGTCCTTCGCTTTGGGGCAGAAGAAAGCCCGTAAAAGCAGTGCTGATGGTCTCTAAATCAGGACAGAAGTCTGAAAATGAAGGACAGCGATTGGGAAATCTTTAGTCATGTTACAGTCAGTGAGCCGGCGGCTCGGTTGGTGTCGTATTGCTTGTCAACGGCTGAGGATAGAAACAGTGATCGTGATCTTTATTTTACAATTCAGTGGACGCAGATGTGTGGACGCAGCAGGGACGTGAGGTTTTCTCTGGACCCTGGACCACAAAGCCTCCATCCAATCACGACACAGTAGATGCCACACTCTGTGGACAGCAATAGTCTTTCAGTTTTACGCTCTGTCCACTTGAGATGCCAGTCGTTCAAGTGTTTCGAGCTGCTGTTTTTACCTCCACGACTTAAAGTCTTGAAGATCATTCAGAGTTCTGAAAGACACCTTTCAGATAGCTGGGGGAAGTAGACGCACATGAGGAATTCCAGCTTGTAGAGCTCAGACAGAGCTCAAAGATTTTATGCAAAAGAAATTGTCCCTTCCGTTGTTATGGGGGTTATACCTTGTCCGATTTGCTCAACTGGTGCTCGGCAAGTGTTCACGAGACTCCTGCCGGTCCTACTGAGCCTTCAAGTAGCCTGGGACCGAGTAGTTGAACATGAGGAAGTCCAGCTTGTAGAGTTCATACAGCTGGCTCTGCTGCGGGGCGCTGATGTTCTGGAAGAAGGCGGCCGTCATCTGGTCGGTGGTCCGAGTCGACTTGGCATAGGTCGGGAAGTGCAGCTGGTCTCCCACACCGGCCAGTCGCAGGACGTAGCCGGCGTCCTCCTCCAGTGTCTCGTACTTGCCCACCAGGTCGTAGTGGATGTGGCACGGGTGGCAGAGGGAGTAGACGGTCTGCCAGTGTTCATTGAGTGGTGCCTCTCGCCTTGTGACCGGATCTGCCAGATACTCTGCGAACTCAGGGAACCTGACATCGGCACCGCTTTGCAGCGCCTCAGCCGTGGCGTCCTTGCGGTAGCGCCGCACGATCTTGGTCCCGTAGCGCTTGTGGAAGGACGTGTTGTAGCGCAGGGTGAACTTGTTGCGGTAGGCGGACACCAGGCGCTCGAAGGGCTCGCGGACAAAGAGGAACTTGAGGTAGCTCTTCAGCCGGTGGTTGATGTCGGCGATGCTGTACTGGTTGAGTGTCCGCAGGTTGGAGGGCACGTGTGCCTCATTGGATGGGATCTCCATGGGGTCCGCGTATCTGCCCCGGCCGCTCAGCACCATCATCACCCTCTTCCAGTTGGTGCAGGCCACCTTGGGCACGTAGCAGTAGATCAGCTCGTGCTCCTCGTCCACCACCAGGTGCTTGAGGTCGCCAGGCGTTAGGACCCGCCGCTTCCTGTTGGAGACGTTGTGGGCTCGACATGTCTCTGCGACCTGGTCCCGGCGAGCCTGGTGGAGCAGCGCCGCCCTCGAGAACTCCGCCTGAGGGAGGACAACACAGAGAGAGAAAGATAGACGTGAGGCAGGTACCTACACTGTGTCCACATCAATATTTACAGCCCTTCTAATAACAATTTGCTGGAAATACACTGGCAAAAACCATGAGATGCTCTGGAGCAGCTGCACACAAGCCTCAAAAAGTGATGTGCAGAACTTTAACTTTGTATTTTCATCAGTTCCTGAGACACTGGGCAGATCTCAAAAATTTACATGAGTTCCTTTTTCTTCAGCCTTAGACACAGTAACTTAATGAAGCCAGTCCTCTTCAGTAACGTCAGATCAGGGAAAGAGTGAAGCAGAGACGAGAGAGGAGTGTGTAGAGAGAGGAAACGAGACTGGAGTGGAGATAAAAAGAGCAGAGGGGAGTACACGATAAAAAATAAAAAAAATCCATAAAATTTATGGTAAAATACTGGCAGCTGTTGTTGCCAAAACTTCACCATAAAATATACAGTTACAATTTATAATAAATTACAGTGTACTTTTTTCCTGAACCATAAATTTTATATTCAAGAAGAGTATTTGTTTACAGTGCATTTACTGTGAACATTTTCATAAAAAATTACATTAGAAGATTGATCCCATACTTTACTGTATAAATACAACCCTTTACCACAGAAAAAAAACACAGTGATGAAAATAAGCCTCCTTTAAGCAAAGGTGCGGCACAAAAAGGAAGAAAGGAAGAAAACTGGCTTGGTGTGTGACAAAATTCAGAGGTGCACAAAAAACCCAAAAAGCTCCAAACACAATAAAAAAACCCTGAATAAAACACAGAACGGAGGGAGCCGCTCGGCATGCTGGGAGCTCCCCCTGTGAGTCCCAGCTCCTCCCAGTCCTTGGCCACTTTTACGACCCTCATTCACTCACATACACACACTCATTCACTCACACACACACACACTCAATCACTCACACACACACACACTCATTCACTCACACACACACACTCATTCACTCACACACACACACACACTCAATCACTCACACACACACACTCATTCACTCACACACACACACATTCAATCACTCACACACACACTCATTCACTCACACACACACACTCATTCACTCTCACACACACACTCATTCACTCACACACACACACTCATTCACTCACACACACACACATTCATTCACTCACACACACACTCATTCACTCACACACACACACTCATTCACTCACACAAACACACACTCAATCACTCACACACACACACATTCAATCACTCACACACACACACATTCAATCACACACACACACTCATTCACTCACACACACACTCATTCACTCTCACACACACACTCATTCACTCACACACACACACACTCAATCACTCACACACACACTCATTCACTCACGCACACACACTCATTCACTCACACACACACACTCATTCACTCACACACACACACATTCAATCACTCACACACACACACACTCAATCACTCACACACTCATTCACTCACACACACACACTCATTCACTCACACCAAGACAGTTATAAGAGAAGACACTTCACCTGACCTCCATGTCCATAATAAAGCACTGGACTAATGTACACCTTTTAAATGAGTCTGATTCGATGTGTGATCTGAGACTGTATCGTTCATGTTCCTGCAGATAACGTTCTTCAGCTTCCAGAGAAGTCTATTATAAAGTATGCAGACTTTAGGGAAATAACCAAAAATCAATTTGGATTCAAAGCTAAAACCATACGAAGGCCTCCTGTTGTTCTCCACTAACACTACACAGTGAAGTCAGACAGCAGGCCAGACACTTAACATTTGCCACACGCAAACCTGAACACGCACGCAGACAATTCCACACACGAGGGACCCTTTCAAGTCTAGAACAGACCAATTACCAGCCTAGACCCTGCCTCCCTCGGACCCCCCGCACCGAGCAGCAGCTAACACAGCCCCCCTTTAAAACTCTGATCTAAGCGCAGCATCATAATTGTTTCATGGCACACGTTAGTATTCGCAGCACGTCCTCGCGCTCTTGTGTTTCCTTGACCCCTTTCCTTTCACATGAAACATCTGACGAGATCAAAGCACTCTTCGGCATCTCTCTGACACGAGTGGTCAAGCTGTTAGGGGGCCCGGGATAGACGATGTTATAAGTTGCAGGTAAATGCCTTAGACTTTCCTTTAATCTAGATAATGCTTATGGAACCTAGAGCAGCACGGAAAGGAAAGGACTGGGTGGAAGAAACGTCTGGTTCATGTGTCTCTCCAGGAAATTATTCTTTAGAGCTCTGTGTGATGGCTGCTCTTACAGCTGAGGACACTGGACAGGGACTGGACATCGTACTACACTGGGGCGTAAACCTTGATTGTCCAGAGAGAGTCGTCACTCTACGCCACGCAACGCAGACGACCAGCACCAACTCTCCAAAGACAAACCTGTCTTTTGTAGAGGTTCAAACGCTCCTTGGATCGGTGGCCGACGAAAGAATCCAGCGAGAGCTGGACGCTGCAACAAGGAAGGAACAAACTCTACTGATCTGTCTGAACTGATGACGGAGCTGTGTTCAGTCCCAAACAACAACAACAACACGCCAATACACCATGAGTAAACAGCGCTTAACGTTACCACCGCCGTTGCTGTGGTTTTCAAAGCCTGCTGTTCCCTTTAGAGACAGGGTTTTGAGACGACACCCAATACGAGGGAGCTCTGGGAATGGAAAACCAACCAGGGACCAAACGGAGAGTACAGTCCAGTAGAGTAGGTACCCTGCAGTGGTAAAGCGCCATTAGGAAACAGCCTTAAAGGGGGAGTGTTGAGTTGTAGCTGCCTGGCTGGACAAATGACCCTTCCCATAGGTCAGAAGTCAAGGGTCTGTCTCACGAGAGAGCTGTGAATTTCACCATTGACCAACACAAGGTCTCCACTTCAAACATCCCCCAAAACAATGGCTCGTCTAACGACACGTCTCAGGCTTGACCAGCTTCACTCTCCACGCTGCTCTCCTCCCAGAGCTGACCATTCATTATTAAACAAGAAACTCCTAACAGAGCAAACCCCCAGTGACTGATCATCGATCGCCCTTCGCCTGGTCCTCCACAGACACGCTCCACTCCTCCCTCGTCTATAAACAGATACTCACTCTCTTATTCTTTCTTTCTCTCTCTTTCTCTGACCATCCCTGGCACTTTCTCTTTCCATCTCCCTCTACTTCTCTTCATTTCTCCCTCTGTCTCTTGTCCAAGCATTGCTTTGTTGATGTTACTGGTGTTCTTTGTTGTTGTGAGTCTGCATGGGCACTTTATATTTTGTTTTGTTTTTTTCTCCCCCTTTACCTAGCTTCAAATATTAACAAGTAAACTGCTTAAATAACGATTTTTTAAAAGAGGTTTGAAAGTCAAAATTCTGACTCTCTCTCTCTCTCTCTCTCTCTCTCTCTCTCTCTCTCTCCAGACAGAGAGAGGGTGCTTTGTTTCTGTGGAATTTCCCCAGAGTTACTCTACTCTTCTCTCGCAGCATTTCAGACGTCCAGTTTATCAGATCATAAAGTAGACAGGCTTTTTGTGCATGCAGTCAGCACTGTATAATATGACATTAGAACAAAGAGAGAGAGAGGGAGAGAGAGAGAGGGGTCACTGTGTCAGAGAGAAAAGCACTGATCAAAACGTCTCTGCGGATGTAAGGGTCAAGTCGTATGAATGTGTGAATGTTAATGCTATTGAAAGAAGTGCCAGAACTCCCATGTTATCTTCATTCCGCCATGTCTTGATGTGGGGGTGTGGGGGGGTTTGGGGGGCCCTGGGCTGTAGCCATTATCCTGATACATCGTGGCGTCCTGATTTCCCAGAGCACCTTGTGATTCTCTTCAGTTTCTCTGATCACTGAACAATTGCGAGTGGTATCAGACTGAGATTTACGCCAGTGACACAGTCCCTGAGAACAATAACAGCAGCTACAGAACGCCGACTGTCTCTGTCTCACAGCTGCAGGAGCTCGGGGTCCAGGGTGGGATCCTCTCCTCGGGTCACAAACTGTTTGTTCTCTCTGTGTCTGTGGGGGTGTCCTCCATGTGCACACAGGTTGGTAGGTGCAGTAACTGTATGATCTGTGGACATTGTCCACAGATATGAGTGTGTGAGTGACTGGGTGAGTGTGAGAGTGATTGGGTGAGTGTGAGAGTGACTGGGTGAGTGTGTGAGTGACTGGGTGGGTGTGTGACATTGTCCACAGGTGTGAGTGACTGGGTGAGTGTGTGAGTGACTGGGTAAGTGTGAGAGTGACTGGGTGAGTGTGTGACATTGTCCACAGGTGTGAGTGACTGGGTGAGTGTGTGAGTGACTGGGTAAGTGTGAGAGTGACTGGGTGAGTGTGTGACATTGCCCACAGGTGTGAGTAACTGGGTGAGTGTGCGAGTGACTTGGTGAGTGTGCGAGTGACTGGGTGAGTGTGCGAGTGACTGGGTGAGTGACAGTAAGACAGATGCGATGACATGTGATTCCCTACAGGGTCGTGTTTAATGCTCTGTCAGTACTAGTGTTGTTCTTCTGCTGTATCTCTCACCCCGGCATTTCACAATTTAATTTCACATTTTAATATTCCTGCATTAGGAAACTCGCCACAACACAACACAGCTTGAATCATCAGCACCAGATTATCCAGCAACAAGCTCATTAGCATCGAAGCGGCTACATTAGCCACAGCTCTTAGAACACGCTGAGAGGTTTCAGGGCGGCTGCGTCTGTTAATGGCCAAACAGAAGTGACAAAAAGTCACGGCCCACTTCAAAACACTGGAAAAGAGCTGCGTAAGCTTGGCGAGCGTGTGAATGCTGCTGCAGCGTATTCCTGGTCGTCCGTGCTTCAGTGGTCACTCCGTTCCTCTTCCTGACTCATGCTCTTTTACGACATGAGAACCGGAGAATGAAACGAGCAGGAAGCCTTTCATTAGCTCTCACTCAATAAGAGCCAGGGCCTGCTGCACCGTGGTGTGGAGTGGAGTCCTGAGGCAGAACCAGCTTTACACACTTCGACAGGTCAAATCCATCAAACACAATACGAGAAGTCAGCGATATTTTCGTTATTTACTGTTAATGAGATCAGCTCCCACCATTATTAAGCTTGTTCCATCAGGTACACGGCGGACCATGGAGGAGGATGAAATGTGTAAACACTACGTGTCCAAAACTGTGTAAACAACCTGTAATAAAGACGCCAAGGGAGCAGGAGGCAGGCGCGAGTGCTTTGGCTTCTTTAACGTCTACCGCAAAAAAAGGATTAAGAAAAAAATAGACAGATCTACCAACAAAAGAGGCTGAGAACAAAATACCTCCCACATAATGGTGTGTTTAAAGGCCTAGTCCTGGACTGCACAGCATTGTGAATTGTGATTTTCCACTGAAATGAGGATATATTCCGGGATTAAGCTCAATCACTGTCGGGGAAACCGGCCTCTACATGTAATTCACAAAGTGGATGGACACACAACTCATTGCACTGTTGTTTAAGCTGAAATGTCTCTATTGTCCCTAACCTTTGCTAAATGTTTGGACAGAAACCCAGCTGCTGACAGGAAGTGGTGATGAATATTAAAGGCGTAGTTCATGACTGTAATCATTAAACACTTTTTATAAAATTCATAAGATGTTTCCTCACCATTCGCTAGCTCTCAAACCCATGTGTGCACTGGAAACCGGACTAATGCGTTTACGAAGCCCCGGTGTCTGTGAATGAATGAAAAAACAAACTGGCTCAATCTGATATGCTAGGCTTTCTCTCTCTCTTTCTCTCTCTTTCCTTATTTCTTTCTATCTCTCTGCTAATGGCAGAGGCATCTGGAGTTTTTAGACAACAGAGAGAACGTCAAACGTTAAAAATCACGAACCAAAATGAGGATGTTGTTCTATTCCTGCTCCATAGGTCGGTGATATTTACTTATATTTGCCTTTTCTGATCACATTAAGGTGGCCTCATGAGATGGCTAACTGCATTATCACAAGACAGTGTCTGTAAATAAAACATTACAGATGAGTTACACTTCAGCCGTGTACACATTGTTATTTCCCCTCAAACACACTTTTCCACCTTAAAAGACGTGGAGCTTTTTTCCCCACAATCGTAGATGTTCTCTTTAACTGGGGAGAAAATATGGCAAAACCTTTAGAGACAAATAAACAACATGATAAAAAGGGGGGGAATGTAATGGAGCATGTGTGAACTGGATGTGAAGTAAACGTCTAAAAAGATCTGGAGGAAATCTCAACCTCCAGACTCGCTCAGGCAGGAACACCACCACCAATTAAAGCTTACATACTTAAAAATGATGGTTCTACAGGGTTCTTTATTAAAAGAAATGGTTCTTGGTAAAACCCTGAACACCTTAAGAACCATTTGCACAATTAAAGGATTCTTTGGATCCTTCAGATTGATGGAGAATGAGCTGTAGATGGTTCTATAGAGCACCTTTCAGAAAAAGGGTTCTATAAGGCAACAAAAAACAGCTCCAAAAAACAGAACCATCTACAGAACATTCTACATCAATCTGAAGAACCCCTATCGCATGAACAGTCTGGTGCCTTACAATTCAGAACGTTTCTGTGCTAAAGCCCTCACAATCCTTAGGCTTCAACTCAGACGAATTTGCATCTCAGGGAGGAGCTCAGAGGAGCGCAGATGGCATAGGACGTGCTTTCACTCTTCACACTCATTTCTCATCCCCCCATCGCTCCTGTTTTGAGTTGTTGGCACATGAGTAGAAAAGCGTGAATAAGTGTCTCACACAGCACATGTTTGTGCACACAAACTACAACTCTCTCTCTTTCACACACACACACACACACACACACACATATAGATCACTGCCTGCTGATAATGCTTTGTGAGTGAAAAAACACATCAAGCATTTGCTTGGATATTGTAGGTTGCTCCACACACTCATAAATACCCCCAACACACACTTACACAAATTTGACACTTTTTTCACTGTATGGTACCTACTTTACTCGGCTCTACCTACATTTTATTCGCCGCCCCCCCCCCCCCCCCCCCCCAGCTTTGGAAGCCACAAACGGTGGTAACGTTAAGCGGTGTTTACTCATGGTGTATCGGCGTGTTGTTGTTGTTTGGGACTGAACACAGCTCCGTCATCAGTTCAGACAGATCAGTAGAGTTTGTTCCTTCCTTGTTGCAGCGTCCAGCTCTCGCTGGATTCTTTCGTCGGCCACCGATCCAAGGAGCGTTTGAACCTCTTCAAAAGACCACGGCGTCATTTTACGAGCTGCCGTCGTGAGTCGGATAAAAACAAACGTGATCTCTGCTGCAGCTGGAGATTTTACAGATGGAGAGTTGGTGCTGGTCGTCTGCGTTGCGTGGCGTAGAGTGACGACTCTCTCTGGACGATCAGCGCTCTGCTAGGTTTACACGCCACGGTTTAGTCCCTACTCGACTCGCTCTGAACCACGAGAGAACAACAACTACACAAGAACCCGCTTCCAGAACCAGGACTAGTTTGGAAAACAGCATATTTATAATAATAATAATAATAATAATAACTCATCTCATGTCTGCCACAGAACCTGCAGCCATTCAGCATCATCTCCACTCGCTCCACTGTGCCAGAGGATCGGCAGCAGCAACACAAAACACAGCAGTGTGCTCCTTAAGTAGCCTGACAATTTACAGGAGATTACAACACACAGCAGGTGACGTCCCAACACTGCGTCTCCAGCAGTGTGCGCTGAGACACACGAGCAGAGACAGCAGAGCTGGCAGCTCCAGAGGAGGTCTGCAGAAAGTGTCTGCAAACTTTTATTACTAACGAGATGTGTGGCTCACTCCAGCAGAGGAAACTAATTCACCTTCTTGTGTCTGCGCCGAGGCATAATCTCCACCTGGGAAAAGAACAGTGTCTGGATTTGAAGGGACAGCAGCGGGGGTCTTCATTTACTGCCCACAATGCTGTGTGCTGAATAGGGTCTGGCCTACCGTTCCCCACAAGCCCCTATTAACAACTATAAACAACACATCTGCTTCAGGAGCCCATTCTAACCTACAGCACCTAGGAAAGCAAGTAAAAATCTCAGTTAACATGGCATTCATTCATTCATCTTCCCTGAGTGCTTTATCAAGATCAAGGTTAATGTGGGTTTATAGATGAACCTGAACACATCGTGGACAGAGCATCAGTTCATCACCTGTTGACAATGTCACACACCCACCCAGTCACTCACAAACTCACACCTATGGACACATGTGAGTCACCAATCCACCTACCAACGTGTGTGTTTTGAGCGTGGGAGGAAACCGGAACACCCAGAGGAAACCCACACAGACACAGGGAGAACACACCAAACACCTCACAGACAGTCACCCGGAGGAAACCCACGTAGACACAGAGAGAACACACCACACTCCTCACAGACAGTCACCCGGAGGAAACCCACGCAGACACAGGGAGAACACACCACACTCCTCACAGACAGTCACCCGGAGGAAACCAACGTAGACACAGAGAGAACACACCACACTCCTCACAGACAGTCACCCGGAGGAAACCCACGCAGGCACAGGGAGAACACACCATACTCCTCACAGACAGTCACCCGGAGGAAACCCACGCAGGCACAGAGAGAACACACCACACTCCTCACAGACAGTCACCCGGAGGAAACCCACGCAGACACAGGGAGAACACACCACACTCCTCACAGACAGTCACCCGGAGGAAACCCACGCAGACACAGAGAGAACACACCACACTCCTCACAGACAGTCACCCGGAGGAAACCCATGCAGACACAGGGAGAACACACCACACAGTCACCATGAAAAACACGTCTTCAAAAAGGTAATTAACAGGAGAAGGAAAACACCTTCTTAATTTCCAATAGAAGTTAATGTATATTTATTTCATTCCAAGTAATTTTTAAAGCATTTCTACTGGTCCATTCATAATAAACTTCTCCAATGATGTGTTCAAATGATGCAATGAACTAAATCTCCACAAAAATATATATTTCCTTAGGACAGCATATTCTAAAATCAAAATCACAGTGTTTAAATCGTTTAACCCAAACCTCACACATATTTTGGATACAATATTATCCACAAGAAGAGAACAAATCCCAATAAACTCTTCACTCGCTGCGTTCACACAGCTTCACAGTGGAGTAAAGGCAGTGAGTAAATCTCTGTCTTTCTCTGACATATTTTCTGCCTTAAAGGTAATGTCTACAATTGTGAGTAATCGCAGTTCTCTCTGGTTGTTTACACTCAGAAGCTCAGCGTCTTTTAAGGTGGAACAGTGTGTTTGAGAGGAAAGAAACTACTATCTATTATTCACTGTTTGAATTATGATTTGTTTGTAAATCAGGTTGTTTAGTTTTGTAGCACTGTCGCTAATACAGTTAGCTGGTTCCCGAGTTTGGAGACATTTCCACCTTAAGTGATCCGAAAGGGCAAAATAAGTCACTGTTACAGAACAGAGCAATATCCTCATCAAAGCTTATGCTTTTCAATGTCTCGAGTTGAATCTAATGAGCACACAGAGAGAGAGAGAGAGAGAGAGAGAGAGAGAGAGAGAGAGAGAGAGAGAGAGAAAGAGAAAGAGAAAGTCTGGCGTACAGGACCAAGCCACTGGGGCTTCGTAAACACATCAGACTGGTTTCTAGCGTGCAAACAGACTGGAGAGCAGCAAATGTAATGAAGCATCTAAATTTTGTAAAATGTGTTTTTGATTACAATCGTGAACGTCCCCTTTAACATCCTGTAATTTATTCAAAAGTCCAAACTATCCAAAAATTGACCTTGGTTCAGTTTGATCCAGACAGAGGCCACCCCTTTTGATGCGACAAAATGTCGGTTCTTTTGTTCCAGACCGTGGTCTGAGGCACCTTTCACAGCTGCTGTTATGGTTCGGACCCAACAAGGTCTGTGTGAAATCCTCCTAAATCCCTCCTGCCTCTCCTTCGTCCTCCTTCCCAGGGTGGTGGGGTGTTCATTCCCACACACTGCACTGAAGATTTGATTGCATTTAGCCAGGTCAAGTCCTGCCAGCATGCCCCTGTTGCTAAATATAAATGGAGTATGTTGGGCGTGAGTTCTAACCTACAGCACATGGTGAACTGAACTAACCTCTGCCTAATTAATCACACACTTTCCATCCTCGGGGGGAGACCACTGAGGCAGGGCCACCACACTCAGACAGACGGTGAGAACCAGAGGTTAGAGGAAATTGCCCCTTTGAGACGTGGGATATGCTCAAATCTGTCACAATGATGATGGAACGTCTGAGCTCACATGTGATTCACTAAAGGCAATAAACAATAACCAGACAGTGGACTTTGTTAAACGGGAAATCCCTATTTGGTGAAATGTGTCACTAACCGCAGGGTGATCCAGTGAGGTCCAGACTTCAGGGTCTGTGCGCCGTTTCTCATTTTGCAGCTCTTAATTAATTAAAGGCAACGTTCACGGTTGTGGGGAAACGCTGTTCTCTGGTTTGTTTACGTTCAGAAGCTCCACAACTTTAAGGTGGGACTGTGAGTGTGAGTTTGGATAAAATGACAGGTTCATGTTGGTGTCTGAGGTGTAAATTGTCTGTAAGTGTTTATTCACTGTTTGAATTCCCACAGAAACTCATGTGTAACTCGAGCTGTTTAGTTTTGTAGCACTTTCGCTCTGTGTTTACTTTCATGCAATTAGCGCTGTCCTGAATTTAGAGTCAGCTCCAACTTAAGTAATACATCTGTAGCAGCTAAAATAAATAAATATTACCAACCTATGGGGCAGGAATACAGCAATATCCTCTTCTCGGTTCATGTTTTTCAATGTTTGGGGGTCTATTCATAGTCTAAAAACTTCCAGATGCTGTTTCTCTGCCCTAGACTTAACTTTTTAACCTGAGCTCTAAATATAGACTCCATTTCCTAAAGCGTTAAGATATTACCTTTTTCAATATTTCTTCTGGAATCCAGAGGATCAACAAGATGTTTGCATTGCTTTTGCTTCGACTCTTCTTGAAATGATCTAAGTTGTAAGAACATTTCTGATAGGATTTGATTGATATGATGTAGGTACAAGCACTCGTAAAGTCAGGTGCCGATATTGGTTGATCAGTTTATAACACACACTCCACTCCTACTCATCCCTAAACTACTGGATTGTGTTCCATCACTCCAGAGGACACTTCTCCACAGCACATGGCCTGTGGGGCTTTAGATCCCTCTACACCACACTTGACAATGAGCACGGTGCAGCTGCTCCAAATCGTCCCATCCTGTGGGTCAGCGCTGTTCTATACAAATGATTACAGCTGAATAAAGGCCGACCCAAAGTCAGAGAGATAAATAATCCAGGATCAATAGAGTCCAGCAGTTGTGTTTCAGCAAAGACACTAAATCAACAGCCATGGATTGTGGGCCTGACACAAACACTTCTCAGCCGAGTCATTATGAACTCTTATTCTTTGTCCCCCCACTGCCTTTATCCCAAACCCCCTCCTCTTTTCACTCTGTTTCTCTCTCTGACAGACGCTCGTGATCTGACCTCCTGACCTCTGTGACCTCGCAGGTCCTCCCTCAGATGTCTCTTTCCACAAAGTATACGCTAAATTATTAAACAACAGCCCCGTCCTTTTTTGTACTCGTCCCGTCGTCTCCATCTGTGCCTACGCTGGGCCTCATTACTCACGCGGAGGTGAGGAGAGGGAGCACCAGGGCAAGGAATGTGCTCTGCGAGGCTTTAATGTAGCACTAAAAACAGCAGCTAATGATTCAGCCGCATTTCGTCTGGGCTTCCATTGCTGTCCAACAACAAGCTTCAATTATCTCTGGAGGAATAACGTCACAGGCCAAAACGTCATTATATTTTAATGAAGGGTGAAGTACAGAGATTTTTTTTAATGTTATAAGTGTCTCACGGTGCTCGAAACCACAAAAGCAAGTCTATTTATAATGATTTAACAACTTAAAGAAACATATTTATTTGATCCTCTCCCAAGTTTCCCCACTCATCATTGAGGCCCTGTATGCAGATTTTCTTCTCTATGTTTTTGAAATGATCACCATCCAGATGAATACAAAAACGGTGGCATTATCATGCCAGTCCAGTAGGGGGCGATAGTACCACTTAAAGGAACACTATGTAGTATTTCTATCTTAAAATTACAGCTTCAAAATCATTGTGATGCTCAGGTGAGCTGTAACAGGGAGAATAGAGATGTTGCTGTTGCTTCTCCGGGTTCAGCACTGCAGAAACTGCACTATGTAACTTTCGGAGGAGGGCAGGAAACCACCCTCCTCCCCTCCTCTGCCCCATTGATTTTAATACAGTGCTGTAAAAATGAATAACAATACGGGGAGCCATAGAAGCAAAAACCCAAATCTTACCTAGTGTTCCTTTAAAGAGAGACATCAAAACACCACAAAGAAAGTTTTAATCCCAAATCAGTCCATACTCCCTACGTAGTGCACTATGCAATCATGAAATTACTGAATCTACGTCTTAACAGTGCAATATTAATTTCTAATACAACATAATGTGCTGTTCTGAGGTCGGTTTGTGCTGGAAACCACTTTACGAAGCCCCAGTGTCTGTAAATGAGTTAAAAAAAACAAACAGTCTCAGTCCGGTATGCTAGGCTTTCTCTCTCTCTGCTCACAACAGAGGCATCTGGAGTATCTTTAGACAACGGAGAAAACTCAAACGCTGAAAAGTATTAACTGAGATGAGGATGTTGCTCTACATTTACATTTACATTTATGCATTTGGCAGACACTTTTATCCAAAGCGACTTACAAAAGAGGATCTAACATTCGAACTACAGCACAATTTATACAAATACCTTACATTAAGTGCAGTATGCCACAGGAAGTAATAAGTGCATTAAAGAAAGACATTCAGTGCAGGAGATACTCTCGGAAGAGCTGGGTCTTCAATGATTTCTTGAATGTGGAGAGGGTTTCTGTTGCTCTGATGGTGCTCGGAAGCTCGTTCCACCAGCGTGGTACCAGAGATGAGAATAGCCTCGACTGACCTGTACGGGGGGTTGGTCGTGTTAGTTGGCGCTCCTTTGAGGAACGGAGAGGGCGGGCGCTAACGTATGGTTTTAAGAGTCTATTGAGGAAGATGGGAGCAGAACCAGTGAATACTCTGAAGGCCATCATTAGTGATTTAAATTTGATGCGAGCAGCTAAGGGTAGCCAATGCAGCTCAACTAATAGGGGCGTGACATGTGCTCTTTTTGGTTGGTTGAAGACCAGGCGTGCTGCAGCATTCTGGATCATCTGTAGCGGTCTCACAGCACAGGCCGGGAGACCTGTCAGGAGGGCGTTGCAATAGTCTAGACGGGAGATTACTAACGTCTGAACGAGGAGCTGTGTTGTATGTTGAGTGAACATTTCTCTATTTCTCTATTTCTCTTCCATAGAGGGGTAATATTGATTTATTTTTGCTGTTTCGGATCACTTAAGGTGGAAATGTCTCCCAACTCAGGAGACGGCTAACTGCATTAGCGACAAAATGCTACAAAATGAAACAGCCTGAGCTACAAATGAGCTTCTGTGGGAATTCAAACACTTACAGACAGTTTACACTTCATCCCCCAACATTTGCTTCTTACTCAAACACACCGTTCCACCTTAAATTCCACCGTTCCACCTTAAATTCCACCGTTCCACCTTAAAAGAGCTTAGAACTGAAAAGACAATGGTGTAAATTTGATCTTCTGGCCGAACCGTTCAGACACAGGCCCGGAATGGACATCTGCTCCAGGACCGTGAGGGTGAGAGGTCCATCATTACAGCAACGATCAGCACTGAATGCACAGAAGGAATCTGATTGTGTTTGGCTGCGCTGAGGTGTAAACACGGCCTTGCTCTGCTGTCAGATTCGGAAGTGAGATGATAAGGCCGTGAGTGGAGCACAAATGCAATCGCATGCTTTAATGCGCTCATGTGCGTGGAGGCTGAGCCTGTCTTTCACAGCAGCCGAAGATGGAGCGGTCTCTGTTGCCGTGGAAATGATGACTCACAACAGATGAAATGTAGTTGTGTACTTGTATGTGTGTGTGTGTGTGTGTGTCAGATCAGCAAACACTACACTGTAAGCGAGGTGACACAGATAATAAAGGGGCCTCTGAGAAGTTGTGACGCTCGGGGTCTGATACAGTCACTCTCATCTTCTACAGACAATATCTCCAGGACTGTACCTCCATATCTCTAGCTTTCTCTAGTGCTCCCCGCCATTTTACAACCGAGGCTTCGAAGACACCCCCCTGGCATTTTTAATTGACTGGTCTTTGAAGGGAAAGGTGGGCTGTTGTTATGTTGTGGTGGTAGATTATTATTATAAAGCATCACTTGCTGTCCTCCTGATCATCCCCATCTATAATAGACCAGCTCAGTTCCTCCCCCTCATCTCATCTCATCTCGTCCTAATCGCTGGTGTGTGGTGAGGGGATTGGAGCGGATCGGCTGCTGGAGCATCTTCCAGGTGGAGGCAGCACATTGGTAGAGGTGGAGGCGACCCCCTGAGGTCCCAAAGAATGAAAAGCACTTTGGGTGGGTTTAGAGGTGGCACACACACACACACACACATATATATGTATATACCCCAGTGGCGTTTGTAACAGTTGAAAGCAGGAGAATTCACACCACACTCTCAAAGCTGTATTAATTAGATGCTAAGCTAACAATTAGATGCTAATTTTATTACTGTTGTGATAACAGTCAACATTAGTGTCAGGTGAGAAACGTGTGGTGAGCGTGTGTTCTGTTCATATGAGCAGAAAAGAGGAGAAGCTCATCATCATGTGATGCGTAGTTTAAGTTTAGTTTTGTAGCCGGTTATTAATAAAAGTCCTGGGACGCATGGGATGATTTGAGCTGAGCGTTTTATACAGACTCTGTGGTAATTTACATACAGTACTGAGAAGCTTCATCTAGTTTGGGGAGGGGCGATTTCTCCAGAAACTGGCAAACTAGGGTCTCAGGAGGAAAATGATTGAATACCTCTGCTTTAAAGTCATTTATATCACCTTTTAAATGTCTCTGTCCTGTGATTGTGCAGCCTTTTATTGACCCCAGTGACAGACTCAGGAGATGTTCTGATAAAGCAGAGCACGACTCTGAATCATAGACTGATGCAATCATCAAAACACACCATGATGAAACGCCAGTGTAATTTGTAATCGAACGCTGCCCTATGAATTATAGACTCCTGGACGAGTGAACCGGGGCCGTAACCGTGTCCGAGAGCAGCAGTGAGGGCCGTTATCAGGACCGTGGAAACGCTAGTCGGGCTTTTAGAGGGCGGTAAAGCTGCAGTGGTCTCACGTGGAGGTGGGTTTACACACGCCATCGTTAAAGCAAAACCCCCAACATATCCCAAGCTCATCTTTGTCTGACACAGCTTTATCACTCTCCCAACATTCATTCATTCATCTCCTATAAGTGCTTCATTCTGATCAGGGTCACAGGGTCACAAGGTCACAGGGTCACAGGGGACACCCGAGGAGGAACAGAAGGAACACAGCATCACACACACAAACGTTTTCTCCGTTTTTACTCAGTGCTCTTATTTCTCCGCGCTCGTTGTGTCTGTTTTGCTGAGTTTAACCTCGTCTTTGCGCTCTCACACAAACGCGGGTCCAGCGCTGTGATTGGACAGACTCAGACGAGGGGGCGGGGCCATTCTAAAGTCTCTGCACTTGACGTCAGAAGCAGAGCAGAATCAGAACGACTCGTTTAATCCTGTGTTTTCTGACTTAGGCAGCGCATAGAAAACTGACTGAGGTCTTGTTTCACAGTGTGTGGGTTGGTGGACTCCAGAGAGACACTTTGGACTGTACAAGGGATTTGTTTGTAATGTTTCCCCTTTAAAGACTTGCAGAATCTATACTGTGCTGAATCTGTTCCTGGAGCTGTACGCATTACTAAGTCACTCGTCTGTATCAAAGCGAACACAATGGCAACATCATGTGATGAAAGAAGATTAAAAGGCAAAATGAGATGTTTTTAAAGGCTTAAATGACAGCAGCACCACAGCTAAAATCCAGCTTGAATAGGGCCACAGTCAAGTGCTACTGCCTGCTTCTTAAAGCCCCGCTAATAGGAACACAGTGGACACAGTGGTGAAGGGTGAAGTGGTGCCATCAGGAAGTTTCCACTGGCTGTGCCTGCTGCTGCCAGGGTGCCCTTTCCACTGGCTGGACACACACACACACACACAAGCTTGTTTTCATGCATTGTGGAACCATCACATAGATTTCCATTCATTCTGTGGAGATTTAGCCTTAAAGGGAACTATGTTTGTGGGGGAATTCAGTTCTAAGCTCTGCGTATTTTAATGTGGAACCGTGTGTTTGACAAAAATGATGACTGTTTTGTTCTCTGTATTTAACCCAATCCGTGCAGTGAAACACACATTCACACACTAGTGAACACTAGGGGGCAGTGAGCGGTGGGCAGCCCTACCCATGGCGCCCCGGGAGCCATTGGGGGTTAGGTGCCTTGCTAAAGGACACTTCAGTCATGACCCGCCGACTCTGGGGATCGAACCGGCAGCCTACCGTTTACACGCCCAGTTCCTCACCTCCAGGACATGGCTGCCCCCTTGTGTAACTTGTCTGTAAGTTTTTATTCACTGTTTGAATTACCACAGAAACGCACTTGTAACTCGAGTTGTTTAGTTTCGTAGCACTGTCGCTAATGCAGTTAGCCGTCCACCGAGTTTGGAGACATTTCCACTTCAAGTGATTGGAAACAGTAAAAAAATTAACCGTTTCCACATCGTTATAAATTGAGTATTTTATTGCCTTATTTACAGGAATCAGCTTATAGCTGCCTAATATTTTGGGTATGGGGTGGGCTTAGACTCAGCAAATATGTCCCCACCCAACATTGATGTTAATGTTGTATCTGGTGTTTTAGATTTAGAGATAGAAATTGATATTATTTAAATGAATTTGTAAAATTTTATTTGTATTAGGTGGATTGGTGACTCAAAAGTGTCAGTAGGTGTGAGTGTGTGAGTGTGTGTCGCCCTGTGACGGACTGGCGCCACCTCCAGGGTGTGTTCCCACCTTGCGCCCAATGGTTCCAGGTAGGCTCTGGACCCACCGCGACCCTGAACTGGATAAGGGTTACAGACAATGAATGAATGAATGAATGAATGTATTTGTATTTTATTATCTTTTTTGTGGGCGATATGGGACGGGTGGGGCGCGGAAATTCCCCTTGGTCTGAGGTGGGGAATGATAGAAAGTGTTTGAGAACCACTGCCCTAAAGGCTCATTCATACTCCCTTTTTTTCTAACGTTGAGACCATCACTGCCCACATACCTCTTATAGTGGGTTATTGTGGATGTTACAGACCTATATCCACTAGAGGGCAGTTCAGAGTCAAAAGTTTCGGATGACAACAACAAACACGGTGACGGTGGAGGAGCTGAATACAAAGTAGAAGAAAAGCAGTGGTGTAAATGCAGTGGTCAAAGAGTTAAAACTTTTGGGTCCCCACAAGGGGATATAACCTTCACACACACACACACACACACACACACACACACACACACAAACAGAGGGTCCTGTATTGAGAGGTTGCATAAAGGTGCACAGATAATGTTGCCATCTGATATAGCAGTGTGTGATAAAGTGTGGTGGGATATGTGATACCTCCTGTGAAGTGTGTGTGTGTGTGTGTGTGTGTGTGTGGGCATCCATCTGAGGCAGAAGCAAAATGTGATTATTAAAGCTAGGCCTGTAGTTCAGGTCATGATTATCAAAACCCTGTGAAAAACCTGATCAAACACCTATGGTGTTTATTTATTCAAGCCCCCTATGAGATTTGTTGTAGTATTTTAGCGCTGAGCTAGTGTGGATTAACTTTAGGAGTGGATCAGACACAGCAGTGCTGCTGGAGTTTTTAAACCCCTCAGTGTCTGGACTGAGAACAGTCCACCGACCAAAAACATCCAGCCGACAGCGTCCTGTGTCACTGATGAAGGACTAGAGGAGGAGCGACACAAACTGTGCAGCGACAGATGAGCTACTGTCTCTGACTCTACATCTACAAGGTGGACCAACGAGGGAGGAGTGTCTCACAGAGTGGACAGAGAGTGGACACAGGGTTTAAAAACTCCAGCAGCACTGCTGTGTCTGATCCACTCTATACCAGCACAACACACACTAACACACCACCACCACGTCAGTGTCACTGCAGCGCTGAGAATGATCCACCACCACATCACACCTGCTCTGTGGGGGTCCTGAGCGCTGAGGAACAGGGGGAAAGGGGGTAAACAAAGTATGCAGAGCCACAGCCTGTAATTGAAGAACTGGTTTTTGTTTCCAGAGAAAATGTTCATGCAACAAACAAGAACATAATAAACAAAAACGAACTACAACAGCAGCATGTACAGACATGCATTTTTAATTTCACAGAAATCATTCTGTGAAGGCCCTGAGGGTTTCCAGCTGGCACGCACACACACACACACACACACACACACACACACTGAGGCTTCTAAAGGGAGAAAACTGGCTCCAAATAAACAAATACAAACACACAGAGTCACAGAGTGAGACGGAGGGAAAGAGGACAAGTAGAAGAGAGAGAGAGATGTTGTGAAGCCAGTGATTTTCCACCTTTTGCACTTGAAAAGCGTCTAACACTGAGCTACAGAGACGGCTCTGGTTCAGAGAGTTCACCCCCGCAGCGCAGCGATGTAAAACTGAGCTCCTGTGTACGTGTGTGTGCTCAGAGCAAGTAACAGGAGACATATGATGCTATGATTACAGCATGGTTACGATGAGCTGAGAGATAATGAGAGGCTAGTCTTACTTTCACTAGAGCATCAAACTGTCAACACACAGATCCACAGAGACCACCCTTCACTCACTGCACTTCAGCCACCACTGAGCATCCCATGATCTGAATAAGGGCCCTTCCTCACGCAGGGTGCAGGAAAACACCAGGTTTGAGTGTAATCTTCCTTTCAGTCGTCTGTTGATTGTAACCTTCGTGAGGTGCTGGATCTCAGGAATGTTCTGATACTTTTATTTTTCATGATTATTTCTAGTCAGGAGGTGAAATATAGGGTTGTCCACTCACTGATCAACCACAGAAAAACATACAAAATGGAAAAAATATTAGTGGAAGGTTTTGAAA
>NW_027100858.1:60000-63233 GCF_029633855.1 Hoplias malabaricus
GTCTGTGTGGGTTTCCTCCGGGTGACTGTCTGTGAGGAGTGTGGTGTGTTCTCCCTGTGTCTGTGTGGGTTTCCTCCAGGTGACTGTCTGTGAGGAGTGTGGTGTGTTCTCTCTGTGTCTGCGTGGGTTTTCTCCGGGTGACTGTCTGTGAGGAGTGTGGTGTGTTCTCCCTGTGTCTGTGTGGGTTTCCTCCGGGTGACTGTCTGTGAGGAGTGTGGTGTGTTCTCTCTGTGTCTGCGTGGGTTTCCTCCAGGTGACTGTCTGTGCAACTTTGCTGTAAATTTGTGGACACTTTTTGAAGCTGTTTGCTGAATTGAGGCTTCAGCCAAAAGAAAACTGTGGTTATGGATTTATTGTGTCTTAGAGAAACCAGGCTGTTGATACTCATCCTCTACTGAAGTCTTGTTATCTCTCTCTCTCTCTCTCTCTCTCTCTCTCTCAGACTCTCACCCGTACGTGTCGTCTCTGGTGTGTGCCTTCTTCATGTCTCTGACTCCTGTGTGGATGGTCATTTCGTCCAAACACCCAGCCAGTCGACAGCTCCTCTACTCCGGCTGGGAGCCTGTAATCACGGCTATGCTGATCAGCAGGTCTCTCTCTCTCTCTCTCTCTCTCTTTCTCTCACACTCATCACACACACACACACTCAATGACCCTCATTCATCAATGACCCTCATTCATTCATTCATAAAATAGAATAAAGTTTTGTTGTCCTGCCAAAGCAAAACATTTTTCTTTAGTTTCAGCACTGTACAACACCACACAGGAAATTCAAAAATAAAATAAAAACATAACAAAACTTAAACAGGGCCCAGTGGTGCAGCAGGTAGTGTCTCAGTCACAGCTACACGGTCCTAGAGGCAGTGGGCTCGAGTCCCACTCAGGGTGACTGTCTGTGAGGAGTGTGGTGTGTTCTCCCTGTGTCTGCGTGGGTTTCCTCCTTGTGACTGTCTGTGAGGAGTGTGGTGTGTTCTCCCTGTGTCTGCGTGGGTTTCCTCCGGGTGACTGTCTGTGAGGAGTGTGGTGTGTTCTCCCTGTGTCTGCGTGGGTTTCCTCCTTGTGACTGTCTGTGAGGAGTGTGGTGTGTTCTCTCTGTGTCTGTGTGGGTTTCCTCCGGGTGACTGTCTGTGAGGAGTGTGGTGTGTTCTCCCTGTGTCTGCATGGGTTTCCTCCAGGTGACTGTCTGTGAGGAGTGTGGTGTGTTCTCCCTGTGTCTGCGTGGGTTTCCTCCGGGTGACTGTCTGTGAGGAGTGTGGTGTGTTCTCCCTGTGTCTGCGTGGGTTTCCTCCTTGTGACTGTCTGTGAGGAGTGTGGTGTGTTCTCCCTGTGTCTGCGTGGGTTTCCTCCTTGTGACTGTCTGTGAGGAGTGTGGTGTGTTCTCCCTGTGTCTGCGTGGGTTTCCTCCTTGTGACTGTCTGTGAGGAGTGTGGTGTGTTCTCTCTGTGTCTGTGTGGGTTTCCTCCGGGTGACTGTCTGTGAGGAGTGTGGTGTGTTCTCCCTGTGTCTGCATGGGTTTCCTCCAGGTGACTGTCTGTGAGGAGTGTGGTGTGTTCTCCCTGTGTCTGCGTGGGTTTCCTCCGGGTGACTGTCTGTGAGGAGTGTGGTGTGTTCTCCCTGTGTCTGCGTGGGTTTCCTCCTTGTGACTGTCTGTGAGGAGTGTGGTGTGTTCTCCCTGTGTCTGCGTGGGTTTCCTCCGGGTGACTGTCTGTGAGGAGTGTGGTGTGTTCTCCCTGTGTCTGCGTGGGTTTCCTCCTTGTGACTGTCTGTGAGGAGTGTGGTGTGTTCTCTCTGTGTCTGTGTGGGTTTCCTCCGGGTGACTGTCTGTGAGGAGTGTGGTGTGTTCTCCCTGTGTCTGCGTGGGTTTCCTCCAGGTGACTGTCTGTGAGGAGTGTGGTGTGTTCTCCCTGTGTCTGCGTGGGTTTCCTCCGGGTGACTGTCTGTGAGGAGTGTGGTGTGTTCTCTCTGTGTCTGTGTGGGTTCCCTCCGGGTGACTGTCTGTGAGGAGTGTGGTGTGTTCTCTCTGTATCTGTGTGGGTTTCCTCCGGGTGACTGTCTGTGAGGAGTGTGGTGTGTTCTCCCTGTGTCTGCGTGGGTTTCCTCCAGGTGACTGTCTGTGAGGAGTGTGGTGTGTTCTCCCTGTGTCTGCGTGGGTTTCCTCCGGGTGACTGTCTGTGAGGAGTGTGGTGTGTTCTCCCTGTGTCTGCGTGGGTTTCCTCCGGGTGACTGTCTGTGAGGAGTGTGGTGTGTTCTCTCTGTGTGGGTTTCCTCCGGGTGACTGTCTGTGAGGAGTGTGGTGTGTTCTCCCTGTGTCTGCGTGGGTTTCCTCCGGGTGACTGTCTGTGAGGAGTGTGGTGTGTTCTCCCTGTGTCTGCGTGGGTTTCCTCCGGGTGACTGTCTGTGAGGAGTGTGGTGTGTTCTCCCTGTGTCTGCGTGGGTTTCCTCCGGGTGACTGTCTGTGAGGAGTGTGGTGTGTTCTCTCTGTGTCTGCGTGGGTTTCCTCCGGGTGACTGTCTGTGAGGAGTGTGGTGTGTTCTCTCTGTGTCTGTGTGGGTTTCCTCCGGGTGACTGTCTGTGAGGAGTGTGGTGTGTTCTCCCTGTGTCTGCGTGGGTTTCCTCCGGGTGCTCCGGTTTCCTCCCATGCTCCAAAAACACACATTGGTAGGTGGATTGGAGACTCAAAAGTGTCCGTAGTTGTGAGTGTGTGTGTGAATGTGTGAGTGTGTGTCGCCCTGTTCAGGACTGCTGCCCCCTCCAGGGTGTTTTCCACGGACAATGAATGAATGGACTTACACAGACCTTGTTACAAATTAGTGCAGTTTGTTTCCTTTAGGAACAATAGCTCCTTTATAGAACTTTTTATTCATCAAAGACACTTGATATCATCGGCCTGAAGGGAGTAGCTCAAATTCTGCATGATCCTAAAACAAGCACACACACACTTCCCAACTGTCCTCTATCAGTTTCGTATTTGTTGTATCTCTCTGATTAATGCAGGTAGTTAACACCGAGCGTAAAGTCCACATGGAATTGTCGGCACTGAGCATGCATTAACGGTGCCACTGGGGCTTGGTATGGCCAGGGAGGCCAGTGTGTGTTGGCAGCACTTGGGTGTTAGCAGTAGCTGGTTGCTGTGGATCATAACCAGTCACAGCAACCTTAGAGTTTAGGTGTAGGATTTAAATATCCAACGATAGATGTCAACAGGAATGATGTGGTTGCTGGTAGGAAGAGAG
>NW_027100859.1:0-7500 GCF_029633855.1 Hoplias malabaricus
TCTGGGTGGGTTTCCTCCGGGTGACTATCTGTGAGGAGTGTGGTGTTTTCTCTCTGTGTCTGGTTGGGTTTCCTCCAGGTGACTATCTGTGAGGAGTGTGGTGTGTTCTCACTGTGTCTGCGTGGGTTTCCTCCGGGTGACTGTCTGTGAGGAGTGTGGTGTGTTCTCTCTGTGTCTGCGTGGGTTTCCTCCGTGTGACTGTCTGTGAGGAGTGTGGTGTGTTCTCCCTGTGTCTGTGTGGGTTTCCTACGGGTGCTCCGGTTTCCTCCCACACTCCAAAAACACACTCAAAAGTTGGTGACTCAAAAGTGTCCGTAGGTGTGAGTGTGTGAGTGAATGTGTGAGTGTGTGTGTTGCCCTGTGAAGGTCTGGCGCCTCCTCCAGGGTGTATTCCTGCCTTGCGCCCAATGATTCCAGGTAGGCTCTGGACCCACCGCGACCCTGAACTGGATAAGGGTCACAGAGAATGAATGAATGAATGAATTATAGAGCTTTATTTTTACTTACAAGTGCAATACAAGTAAAGAAGTGAATAGATAAACACATAAATGCCGTCTACTGTGTGTATGTGTCAGATATTCCAGTCTTGTTGCTTTTGTTCCATTTCAGCACGTGAACTCGTATTATATATATATTCTTTCTGACTTCGTAGACGCTTGGAAATATTTTCTTATTATTTTCATCTGCTTTACTCACGGCCACTTGAAGATGTTCGTGAAGAAACAGATCCATTTATAGACGGCCTTTTTGAATGTTTAACTGGCCCTTCCTGGAGCCACCGTCCCTTTTTTTTTCACCAACTAAAACATGATTCAGCTCGAGGAAGAGTTTGCAGAGACCAGAGACATATTTTCTTGGGGGGGGGGGCTCAATTGTGCATCACTCACCTGCTGAGACGTTTAATACATTTAAAGGCTAAAAGTATTATTTAAAAAGAGTTTTTAATGCATTCAAACTGTCCTGCTCAGAGGAGAACAATTTGACCTCTACCCCTTGTATTTTGAGCATTTTCTTGACCCTTGGAACTGAGTTAAAGGATGTAGTGGTTAAAATATTTCCCTACGAAACTGGACGACCCTCCCAGGGCCTGATACATCATCAGCACACAAGAATGAGCAGCATTTAACTGATGTTCCGCTGCCAGTCTGCGGTAATATCTGAGCCAGATCTTTATATTTAGGGCATCAAGCCTTCGAAAGCATTCTGTAATATGAAGCTGAATTCAGTGGCTTATTCAGAGACTTTTTGTTTGAAGTTTCAGTTCCACTTTAAATTTTGCAGCAGCCATCAACGCTAAAATATAAGTGCTATGCCATTTACCATAGCCCTCCCCCTCGACCCTAATGAGGTTCACGCCTGTGTTGGTTGGCGTTGTTGAGAGAGGCCTTGTTGTGCTCTTATGGATTCCTGACATCGGCTAGCTGAGGAAACTCAGTCGCTGTGGAATTACCCTCAAGAATTATTCTGTACCTTTAATTAAGGAACGTGACTGAACATAATTATTCTATTTTAATTGTGGGTTTTAAAATTGTGTTGATTTCATACGCACCGTTTCATCTGCAGGACTTTTATTATGTTCTTTTATTTTACACAGTTCCGTAATGAAATAACCGCCTCTCTTCTGGAAAGGAGAATGTAACCCAGTAAACATTTAGCCGTTGATTCAACGTTGAAATAACGTAATGACTGCCGTCTAATCAACGTTCTCTTAAGGTTGAAAATGAAAGATGAAAAGACGTCCAAACACAGACATTGAAAAGACGACTATTAGACGTATTTTGGACGTCCATTGACGTTATTAATTGGTCCCGAAATAAATTACTTGTATAAAACACGTTTTGGACGTCCACTGACGTTATCAATTGGTGACCACTTAACTAACTTATTAAGATGGATTTTGGACATCCATTGACGTTTAAAATATGTCCTTGACGGACAGACTACTTTTAGACCTATTTTGAACGTCCAGGGACGTTCCTTGTTTACGGGGAATGCACCTTTAGGGAACACAACTGGACTTTAACACCACTGCTGTACCTTTTTAAAGATACATTTTCACTGTTTGTATTTTTTCACCGTACCTTTTGTTCTGAGGGAACAGACCACGTCTAAAAACAGAAGGAATCCGTTAATGCACTTTTCCTCAAAACCAGCAGGTGGCAGTGTTGTCTTAAGAAAATGGAGTGTCCTCGCTGTCGCTTTTCCCTGAAGGGAGACGGTCTGAGTGATGTAATGATTACATCAGCGCTGTGAAACGTTCAGATGCAGAGCAGTGTGAAATGGGCCATTAATACATTTACATAAAAACCCCTCTTAACACACACACACACACACACACACACACACACACCAAAGCACCCTTCACCTTCACTCTCACATTTCAAGTGGAATATTTCCTCAGAGGTTGAGTGTAAAGGTCACACACATTTCCCCACACGTTTATGTGGATTTTAGTCAGAATAGTGTTACAGCTTTTAAAAAGAAAAGTGGTCCTCCAAGGATTCATCCACCATTAATCACCTAGTGATGACTGTGTTTCTTTACACAGCAGTGAATGGTTTAAATGGATCTTTGCTGATTATGTGCTATATGCTTTATGCTTATGTTTCTACAACAGAAAATGTTTTTTTAAAGAAAGAACGTTTAAGAAAAATGCACTTTTAGAAAAGCATAATACAGCGGTGTGTCTGCGTGGGTTTCCTCAGGGTGACTGTCTGTGAGGAGTGTGGTGTGTTCTCCCTGTGTCTGCGTGGGTTTCCTCCGGGTGACTGTCTGTGAGGAGTGTGGTGTGTTCTCTCTGTGTCTGCGTGGGTTTCCTCCGGGTGACTGTCTGTGAGGAGTGTGGTGTGTTCTCCCTGTGTCTGCGTGGGTTTCCTCCGGGTGACTGTCTGTGAGGAGTGTGGTGTGTTCTCCCTGTGTCTGCGTGGGTTTCCTCCGGGTGCTCCGGTTTCCTCCCACACTCCAAAAACACACGTTGGTAGGTGGATTGGTGACTCAAAATTGTCCGTAGATGTGAATGTGTGAGTGTGTGTTGCCCCGTGAAGGACTGGCGCCCCCTCCAGGGTGTATCCCCGCCTTGCGCCCAATGATTCCAGGTAGACTCTGGACCCACCGCGACCCTGAATTGGATAAGGGTTACAGATAATGAATGAATGAATAATACAGCGGTTTCCTTTTTTGATTTCACAAATAAATGGATCTGTAGCCTGCCTGGAATCACTGGGTTCAAGGCGGGAACACACCCTGGAGGGGGCGCCAGTCCTTCACAGGGCGACACACACTCACTCACACATTCACACCTATGGACACTTTGAGTCGCCAATCCATCTACACTATTAGAATATTTGTTACTGTGGTGGTACATATTTGTACCATATTCTATTTTAATTGTAGATATTAAAATTGTGTTGATTTCATACGCCCCATTTCATCATCCGGACTTATATTACGTACTTTTAACGTACAGATATCCCCCTCTTCTTCTGGAGAGGAGAACGTAATGTACCTTTAGGGAACACAGCTAGACTCTTAAACACTGTTGTACCTTTAAAGGTACATTTGCACTGTTTGTAACTTTAGTGACCAATAATGTACCTCTAACATACCTTTTTTTCTGAGAATGTACCATTGTGTGTTTTTGGAGCGTGGGAGGAAACCCATGTGGACACAGGGAGAACACACAACATTCCTCACAGACAGTCACCCGGAGGAAACCCATGCAGACACTGGGAGAACACACCACGCTCCTCACAGTCACCCGGAGGAAACCCATGTGGACACAGGGAGAACACACCACGCTCCTCACAGTCACCCGGAGGAATCCCATGCAGACACAGGGAGAACACACCACGCTCCTCACAGTCACCTGGAGGAAACCCATGCAGACAAAGGAAGAAAACACACAACACTCCTCACAGACAGTCACCCGGAGGAAACCCACGCAGACGCAGGGAGAACACACCACACTCCTCACAGACAGTCACCCGGAGGAAACCCACGCAGACACAGGGAGAACACACCACACTCCTCACAGACAGTCACCCGGAGGAAACCCACGCAGACACAGAGAGAACACACCACACTCCTCACAGACCGTCACCCGGAGGAAACCCACGCAGACACAGGGAGAACACACCACACTCCTCACAGACAGTCACCCGGAGGAAACCCACGCAGACTCAGGGAGAACACACCACACTCCTCACAGACAGTCACTCGGAGCCGGACTCGAACCCACAGCCTCCAGGTCCCTGGAGCTGTGAGACTGTGACACCTACCTGCTGCACTGACACTGACTACAGAATGACCATGTGACTTCAGTGGTCTGCTGTATGCTTTACAGATTGATCACAGCCTTTAAAGAAAAAATAAAAACAAATTGCATTCACCGCATACAAAGTGTATCATATTTTTTTCATGCGTATTATTAGAAAGAGGTTAGTAGATGTGGCTTAAATAAAGAATTTAATTTGTGGCTGAAATAGCAACAGGCTGCAACTAAGCTGCATCTCAGCAGATGTTAAAGAACCAAACATGTAACTGTGTTATTCTTAATATGAAAGGTTATGTGCAACACATATTATGTGTACAATGTTATATTTGAATAAAATGTCAAGCGCGTTCAACGAGCCTGAGCTCTTTATGACTCACAGGCTGTGATCATCTGAGGACTTCTGAAGGATGAGAGAATTTATGTATTTATTCATTCATTTATTATTTTATCTGTTAGTTTTTATCTGGTTTTACTCACATCTTTAGGCCAAGCCACTGTGAGGGGTTCAAAGTGTAAAGGAAAAATAAACAAGCCATTAGCAGAAACATGGAGGATTGTTTTTACTTCATTTTGTGTAATTACATCCGCGCTTCATCACAGGTTCATAGACAACAGACTTACAGCCAACTTTGATAAAGGAACAATAAAAGGCCAATAATTCAACTGAACAATAAAAACACTCATGAAACTCCCTGTGATTACACACAGAGTTCAGGCCTTGATTTACGTTTTTAAGCAATTGTATGATGGTTTGTCTGATGTATGAATCATATTCCAATATATTCCACACACCCATTCCTTTTGTCGTCGTAATGAAATGTCTGTGACCTGCTTTGTTCAAAACCCCACAGCAGAGTTCTCCCCCTGTGTAAACAGCCCCTGTTCAGAACGCCCGCTTTCAGCACCTGTTCCTTTAAATGATAATGAGCCGCTCGCTGTTCACCCCGACCCCGAGCGCACAGCAGTGAGGAGCGTGGAGCAGAAGCTCTGGTTTCTAGAGTCATTCCAAGAAACAACCACAAACTCGCCAGAGGTGGTACATGACCTGAATTTGCTCAGTTGGTAGAACATGTTTTCCAGTGTCAGTCAAACACAGTTTGTATAGCGCCCCCTGGTGGAGAGTTGATAGTCAGCTTCACCTCATTTTCTGTAATTTTACTAACAGGCATAGATCACAAATCAACACTCAGAAGAGTATCGTGAATTCAGGCCACTAAATGATCGTAGTATAATCTTAATGTTTACCTTGACTCCTGGGCGTTATGCATTGACAGAAGTGTGTTTGTGTACTGTATTAACCCAGAGTCCTTTATAGTTGCTTCACTGAATCAGAGAGTACAACTCTCCAGATGGAGATGAAATCAGACCAGGCCTACATCAGGTTACACCAAAACACTACAAGATGAGAGAACACACGGCCATCAGGGACCCAGCACACTGCCGTCTGGACAGCACTGTGGCCATCTGGAGAACAGCACTACAACATCCGGCCTGTGTTTAGACCTAGTCCACTTTGACTGGAGATTGTCCATTGAAAGGAAAATGTAGTCCACTGAGGTGCACCCACTGCTGACACACACAGCCTGTATTATCTCCACAGACTGCCAGGCTCACATAAGGCTAAGGTCACCAGGCCGTGTGCCAAGCTTGGGCTAAAAGGCTATAAAGCCCACAGTGGATCAGTGTTCTCTGGAGTGAATGACCTCCATCCTACATCAGAACCTGACTTCACTATTGATCTCATAGCTGAATGCCACCAAATCCTCACAGCAACGTTTCAACATCTAATGTAAAGTCTTTATAGAAGGGTACACAATTTGACTGCGGCACAAACTTCCTATAAAATGTGAGTTAGAAACTTTTGGTCAATTTGTGTACTACATCCTCTAGCTGCATTGAAATGCATGCAGACGGAATGTGTCTGCTTTGACCAACTCTGCTGCTACTTCTCTGCCCTGCAAATCAGTGAAAAATGTCTGCAATTACTGACATTACTAACGCAATGACTATGACAGGGTGACTCTACCTTCACTGCTACTACACTTGGTCATCAAATTAGCACCGCTGTTAGCTGCTCCTGCTTTTATGACTTGACTATGGTCGTGGACATTAGCACAGCAGCTAGCTGCTCCTGTTTTGGGACTTGTCTACAGACTTTAGGACAAGAGTTAGCTGCTTCACTTTTCCTGGACTTGCCTGTGGTCTTGGACATAAGCGCTGCTGTTAGCCGCTCCTATTCTCCTGGACTTGTCGATGGAAGTGGACATTAGCACAGCAGTTAGCTGATTCTCTGTTCCTGGACTTGTTTATAGACTTGGATATTATCACAGCTGTTAGCTGCTTCTTTCCTCCTGGACTTGTCTGTGCTCTTGGACATAAGCGCTGCTGTTAGCCGCTCCTGTTAGCTGCTCCTGTTCTCCTGGACTTGTCTGTGCTCTTGGACATAAGCGCTGCTGTTAGCCGCTCCTGTTAGCTGCTCCTGTTCTCCTGGACTTGTATGTGCTCTTGGACATAAGCACTACTGTTAGCCGCTCCTGTTCTCCTGGACTTGTCGATGAAAGTGGACATTAGCACAGCAGTTAGCTGATTCTCTGTTCCTGGACTTGTTTATGGACTTGGATGTTATCGCAGCTGTTCCTGGCTATTATCACAGCTCCTGTTTTCCTGGACTTGTCTGTGCTCTTGGACATAAGCGCTGCTGTTAGCTGCTCCTGGTCTACTGGACTTGTCAATGGAAGTGGACATTAGCACAGCAGTTAGCTGATTCTCTGTTCCTGGACTTGTTTATGGACTTGGATATTATCACAGCTCCTGTTCTCCTGGACTTGTCTGTGCTCTTGGACATAAGCGCTGCTGTTAGCTGCTCCTGTTAGCTGCTCCTGTTCTCCTGCACTTGTCTCCTGGACATAAACACTGCTGTTAGCCTCTGCGTTTCACTTTTCCTGTTTATCCTCGGGGTTGCACTGACCCCCCTGCATTGCTGTGTCTTCTTGTCTGCCTTCTCGTGCTTTGTGTTGATTGTAAGCCTTTTGTTTAATGGAAAAGCAGTTTATAAATTGTATTATTATTGTTTTACCATAACCTTGGGAAATTTCCTCCTGAATTTGACAATAAAGTGACTTTGGCTTTGACCAGCCTGCATCCACAGCAGTGCCCACAAGGCTTAGAAATTGTGCTGCTGCTGCTGCTCTTGTTGCTGTTTATCATTCTCTCTGTCACCAGTTCAT
>NW_027100859.1:12500-13853 GCF_029633855.1 Hoplias malabaricus
AGAGACGGTAGCTCATCTGTCGCTGCACAGTGTGTGTCGGCCGTCCTCTAGTCCTTCATCAGTGACACGGGGCGCTGTCGGCTGGATGTTCTTGGTCGGTGGACTGTTCTCTGGGGGTTTAAAAACTCCAGCAGCACTGCTGTGTCTGATCCACTCTACACCAGCACCACACACACTAACACAGGAATGTGTCAAGAGCCACAGTAATCACACTGGTCCTTTAGGAGAGCATAACGAATGTGTAAATAATATAACATTTAATACTGATCCTGGAACAGAGGTTATAAGGTTATTATTTCTTAGAAGTGGAGATGGTTTTGTAGGTTGCCCTGTGGTTCATAGCGAGGGTGGTTTCTGGTGAGGAGCTTCAAAAATTGAGTATTAATATGTATTTATTTAATAAAAACTCATCAGTGGAAAAGCTAATAAACATCACCCATAAAATCCCCTACACACCACCTCTGCTTGGAGTCGTGATTACAGGTTGATTCCACACGGGTTTATTTACACAGTCCACTGTCTGAACTCAGCCTTAAGCCCTATTCAGATGGTATTAGCTTTATGTGAGAAGCTGAGGAATTAAAGTTTACCACAGGACTAGGGGTGGGTGATTATGGCCCTAAAATAATATCACAATATTTCAGGGTGTTTTGACCTTAACGATATTCTTGGAGTCTGATAGAACACTGCATTTATTTATTTATTTATTAAATTAATTTCAAGAACACGCCTTTGCATCAAAATAAAATGTATATTAATACGCATTATATTGAGTTACATCTATTTAATTCGTTATATATTCGTTACATTCAGAAGAAGCAGCAGAGATCTGTAGATATTTGCGTATTTAGTAAACAACAGGAACTCACCAAGATTCTGATTTTCTATTAAATAAATAACGAAGCAAATAAATGTAAAAGTTCTGAAAATTCAGTGAGTGCCAATAAACAGTTAAACACTAAAAATAAACGTAGTTTCACAGTAAATAACAAATAAACCTGGGTCCTTCTGCGTGAGGAGGTGAGACAGATTTGTTGTTACAGGCGTCTTACATATCGTACAATTATCAATCAATCACTTTATTTATATAGCGCTTTTTACAACAAAAAGACGTCACAAAGCAGCTTCACAGAGATACGGGTCCAAGCCTCCTATGAGCAACAGTGGCAGGGAAAACCTCCCTCAGCGCACGAGGAAGGAACCAAGACTCGTACGGGGAACCCGTCCTCATCGGGTCAACACCGGAGACACAACAATTACAGGAGTTTGTTGTATGTTTAATTTTTTTTAAACCATACCACCTCCAGACGACTGAAGACACACCCTCCACAGGACATCAGTTTATGGTGGATT
>NW_027100860.1:0-14823 GCF_029633855.1 Hoplias malabaricus
ACATATCCTATGAAGTGACTAAACTTCTCAAGGATGGCAAAGAAAGCTCTAATTCCCGCCATTTTTTGTTAATTCACCATGAATTAAAAGAATAGACATGTACAGGCCTATTTAAAATACTGAATTCAACTGACCAGCAGAGGTCGCTGTGTGGTTTAGACTGCCTATTCCAATTGTTGGTGTCTCTATAGCTGTCACGTGATGCAACTGAGAAGATTTTTTTTTTTTTTTTAATTGATTTATTTATTTATATGATATTGTATTTCACAGGGTCAGGGGGCCCTAGGGTCCCTCTCCGAGCCCGCCTGAGCCCGGCTTCGCTCCGCTCGCCTTCGGCTCGCTCAGAGTGTTCTTGGCTTCAGAGATCCAACTATGTTTCTCAACCATGGTGGCTAAAATTTTCAGTCTGAGGGCCTATTTAAAGCACTGAATTCAACTGACCAGCAGAGGTCGCTGTGTGGTTTAGACTGCCTATTCCAATTGTTGGTGTCTCTATAGCTGTCACGTGATACAGCTGAGAGGATTTTTTTTTTTGCCACAGTGGGCGGAGCTTAGATCGCGCAAGTCAGAAAACTCTCCCAAAAAACACTCAGAGAAAGAGACAGATTATTTTTCGGCCAGGTTTAACATGATAACATATCCTATGAAGTGACTAAACTTCTCAAGGATGGCAAAGAAAGCTCTAATTCCCGCCATTTTTTGTTAATTCACCATGAATTAAAAGAATAGACATGTACAGGCCTATTTAAAATACTGAATTCAACTGACCAGCAGAGGTCGCTGTGTGGTTTAGACTGCCTATTCCAATTGTTGGTGTCTCTATAGCTGTCACGTGATGCAGCTGAGAAGTTTTTTTTTTTTTTTTTTTAATTGATTTATTTATTTAGATGATATTGTATTTCACAGGGTCAGGGGGCCCTAGGGTCCCGCTCCGCCTTCGGCTCGCTCAGGGTGTTCTTGGCTTCAGAGATCCAACTATGTTTCTCAACCATGGTGGCTAAAATTTTCAGTCTGAGGGCCTATTTAAAGCACTGATTTCAACTGACCAGCAGAGGTCGCTGTGTGGTTTAGACTGCCTATTCCAATTGAGGGTGCCTCTATAGCTGTCACGTGATACAGCTGAGAGGATTTTTTTTTTTTTTGCCACAGTGGGCGGAGCTTAGATCGCACAAGTCAGAAAACTCTCCCAAAAAACACTCAGAGAAAGAGACAGATTGTTTTTCGGCCAGGTTTAACATGATAACATATCCTATGAAGTGACTAAACTTCTCAAGGATGGCAAAGAAAGCTCTAATTCCCGCCATTTTTTGTTAATTCACCATGAATTAAAAGAATAGACATGTACAGGCCTATTTAAAATACTGAATTCAACTGACCAGCAGAGGTCGCTGTGTGGTTTAGACTGCCTATTCCAATTGTTGGTGTCTCTATAGCTGTCACGTGATGCAGCTGAGAAGTTTTTGTTTTTTTTTTAATTGATTTATTTATTTAGATGATATTGTATTTCACAGGGTCAGGGGGCCCTAGGGTCCCGCTCCTCCTTCGGCTCGCTCAGGGTGTTCTTGGCTTCAGAGATCCAACTATGTTTCTCAACCATGGTGGCTAAAATTTTCAGTCTGAGGGCCTATTTAAAGCACTGATTTCAACTGACCAGCAGAGGTCGCTGTGTGGTTTAGACTGCCTATTCCAATTGAGGGTGCCTCTATAGCTGTCACGTGATACAGCTGAGAGGATTTTTTTTTTTTTGCCACAGTGGGCGGAGCTTAGATCGCACAAGTCAGAAAACTCTCCCAAAAAACACTCAGAGAAAGAGACAGATTGTTTTTCGGCCAGGTTTAACATGATAACATATCCTATGAAGTGACTAAACTTCTCAAGGATGGCAAAGAAAGCTCTAATTCCCGCCATTTTTTGTTAATTCACCATGAATTAAAAGAATAGACATGTACAGGCCTATTTAAAATACTGAATTCAACTGACCAGCAGAGGTCGCTGTGTGGTTTAGACTGCCTATTCCAATTGTTGGTGTCTCTATAGCTGTCACGTGATGCAGCTGAGAAGTTTTTTTTTTTTTTTTAATTGATTTATTTATTTAGATGATATTGTATTTCACAGGGTCAGGGGGCCCTAGGGTCCCGCTCCGCCTTCGGCTCGCTCAGGGTGTTCTTGGCTTCAGAGATCCAACTATGTTTCTCAACCATGGTGGCTAAAATTTTCAGTCTGAGGGCCTATTTAAAGCACTGATTTCAACTGACCAGCAGAGGTCGCTGTGTGGTTTAGACTGCCTATTCCAATTGAGGGTGCCTCTATAGCTGTCACGTGATACAGCTGAGAGGATTTTTTTTTTTTTGCCACAGTGGGCGGAGCTTAGATCGCACAAGTCAGAAAACTCTCCCAAAAAACACTCAGAGAAAGAGACAGATTGTTTTTCGGCCAGGTTTAACATGATAACATATCCTATGAAGTGACTAAACTTCTCAAGGATGGCAAAGAAAGCTCTAATTCCCGCCATTTTTTGTTAATTCACCATGAATTAAAAGAATAGACATGTACAGGCCTATTTAAAATACTGAATTCAACTGACCAGCAGAGGTCGCTGTGTGGTTTAGACTGCCTATTCCAATTGTTGGTGTCTCTATAGCTGTCACGTGATGCAGCTGAGAAGTTTTTTTTTTTTTTTTTAATTGATTTATTTATTTAGATGATATTGTATTTCACAGGGTCAGGGGGCCCTAGGGTCCCGCTCCGCCTTCGGCTCGCTCAGGGTGTTCTTGGCTTCAGAGATCCAACTATGTTTCTCAACCATGGTGGCTAAAATTTTCAGTCTGAGGGCCTATTTAAAGCACTGATTTCAACTGACCAGCAGAGGTCGCTGTGTGGTTTAGACTGCCTATTCCAATTGAGGGTGCCTCTATAGCTGTCACGTGATACAGCTGAGAGGATTTTTTTTTTTTTTGCCACAGTGGGCGGAGCTTAGATCGCACAAGTCAGAAAACTCTCCCAAAAAACACTCAGAGAAAGAGACAGATTGTTTTTCGGCCAGGTTTAACATGATAACATATCCTATGAAGTGACTAAACTTCTCAAGGATGGCAAAGAAAGCTCTAATTCCCGCCATTTTTTGTTAATTCACCATGAATTAAAAGAATAGACATGTACAGGCCTATTTAAAATACTGAATTCAACTGACCAGCAGAGGTCGCTGTGTGGTTTAGACTGCCTATTCCAATTGTTGGTGTCTCTATAGCTGTCACGTGATGCAGCTGAGAAGTTTTTGTTTTTTTTTTAATTGATTTATTTATTTAGATGATATTGTATTTCACAGGGTCAGGGGGCCCTAGGGTCCCGCTCCTCCTTCGGCTCGCTCAGGGTGTTCTTGGCTTCAGAGATCCAACTATGTTTCTCAACCATGGTGGCTAAAATTTTCAGTCTGAGGGCCTATTTAAAGCACTGATTTCAACTGACCAGCAGAGGTCGCTGTGTGGTTTAGACTGCCTATTCCAATTGAGGGTGCCTCTATAGCTGTCACGTGATACAGCTGAGAGGATTTTTTTTTTTTTGCCACAGTGGGCGGAGCTTAGATCGCACAAGTCAGAAAACTCTCCCAAAAAACACTCAGAGAAAGAGACAGATTGTTTTTCGGCCAGGTTTAACATGATAACATATCCTATGAAGTGACTAAACTTCTCAAGGATGGCAAAGAAAGCTCTAATTCCCGCCATTTTTTGTTAATTCACCATGAATTAAAAGAATAGACATGTACAGGCCTATTTAAAATACTGAATTCAACTGACCAGCAGAGGTCGCTGTGTGGTTTAGACTGCCTATTCCAATTGTTGGTGTCTCTATAGCTGTCACGTGATGCAGCTGAGAAGTTTTTTTTTTTTTTTTTTTAATTGATTTATTTATTTAGATGATATTGTATTTCACAGGGTCAGGGGGCCCTAGGGTCCCGCTCCGCCTTCGGCTCGCTCAGGGTGTTCTTGGCTTCAGAGATCCAACTATGTTTCTCAACCATGGTGGCTAAAATTTTCAGTCTGAGGGCCTATTTAAAGCACTGATTTCAACTGACCAGCAGAGGTCGCTGTGTGGTTTAGACTGCCTATTCCAATTGAGGGTGCCTCTATAGCTGTCACGTGATACAGCTGAGAGGATTTTTTTTTTTTTGCCACAGTGGGCGGAGCTTAGATCGCACAAGTCAGAAAACTCTCCCAAAAAACACTCAGAGAAAGAGACAGATTGTTTTTCGGCCAGGTTTAACATGATAACATATCCTATGAAGTGACTAAACTTCTCAAGGATGGCAAAGAAAGCTCTAATTCCCGCCATTTTTTGTTAATTCACCATGAATTAAAAGAATAGACATGTACAGGCCTATTTAAAATACTGAATTCAACTGACCAGCAGAGGTCGCTGTGTGGTTTAGACTGCCTATTCCAATTGTTGGTGTCTCTATAGCTGTCACGTGATGCAGCTGAGAAGTTTTTTTTTTTTTTTTTAATTGATTTATTTATTTAGATGATATTGTATTTCACAGGGTCAGGGGGCCCTAGGGTCCCGCTCCGCCTTCGGCTCGCTCAGGGTGTTCTTGGCTTCAGAGATCCAACTATGTTTCTCAACCATGGTGGCTAAAAATTTTCAGTCTGAGGGCCTATTTAAAGCACTGATTTCAACTGACCAGCAGAGGTCGCTGTGTGGTTTAGACTGCCTATTCCAATTGAGGGTGCCTCTATAGCTGTCACGTGATACAGCTGAGAGGATTTTTTTTTTTTTTTGCCACAGTGGGCGGAGCTTAGATCGCACAAGTCAGAAAACTCTCCCAAAAAACACTCAGAGAAAGAGACAGATTGTTTTTCGGCCAGGTTTAACATGATAACATATCCTATGAAGTGACTAAACTTCTCAAGGATGGCAAAGAAAGCTCTAATTCCCGCCATTTTTTGTTAATTCACCATGAATTAAAAGAATAGACATGTACAGGCCTATTTAAAATACTGAATTCAACTGACCAGCAGAGGTCGCTGTGTGGTTTAGACTGCCTATTCCAATTGTTGGTGTCTCTATAGCTGTCACGTGATGCAACTGAGAAGTTTTTTTTTTTTTTTTAATTGATTTATTTATTTATATGATATTGTATTTCACAGGGTCAGGGGGCCCTAGGGTCCCTCTCCGAGCCCGCCTGAGCCCGGCTCGCTCAGAGTGTTCTTGGCTTCAGAGATCCAACTATGTTTCTCAACCATGGTGGCTAAAATTTTCAGTCTGAGGGCCTATTTAAAGCACTGAATTCAACTGACCAGCAGAGGTCGCTGTGTGGTTTAGACTGCCTATTCCAATTGTTGGTGTCTCTATAGCTGTCACGTGATACAGCTGAGAGGATTTTTTTTTTTGCCACAGTGGGCGGAGCTTAGATCGCGCAAGTCAGAAAACTCTCCCAAAAAACACTCAGAGAAAGAGACAGATTATTTTTCGGCCAGGTTTAACATGATAACATATCCTATGAAGTGACTAAACTTCTCAAGGATGGCAAAGAAAGCTCTAATTCCCGCCATTTTTTGTTAATTCACCATGAATTAAAAGAATAGACATGTACAGGCCTATTTAAAATACTGAATTCAACTGACCAGCAGAGGTCGCTGTGTGGTTTAGACTGCCTATTCCAATTGTTGGTGTCTCTATAGCTGTCACGTGATGAAGCTGAGAAGTTTTTTTTTTTTTTTTTTAATTGATTTATTTATTTAGATGATATTGTATTTCACAGGGTCAGGGGGCCCTAGGGTCCCGCTCCGCCTTCGGCTCGCTCAGGGTGTTCTTGGCTTCAGAGATCCAACTATGTTTCTCAACCATGGTGGCTAAAATTTTCAGTCTGAGGGCCTATTTAAAGCACTGATTTCAACTGACCAGCAGAGGTCGCTGTGTGGTTTAGACTGCCTATTCCAATTGAGGGTGCCTCTATAGCTGTCACGTGATACAGCTGAGAGGATTTTTTTTTTTTTGCCACAGTGGGCGGAGCTTAGATCGCACAAGTCAGAAAACTCTCCCAAAAAACACTCAGAGAAAGAGACAGATTGTTTTTCGGCCAGGTTTAACATGATAACATATCCTATGAAGTGACTAAACTTCTCAAGGATGGCAAAGAAAGCTCTAATTCCCGCCATTTTTTGTTAATTCACCATGAATTAAAAGAATAGACATGTACAGGCCTATTTAAAATACTGAATTCAACTGACCAGCAGAGGTCGCTGTGTGGTTTAGACTGCCTATTCCAATTGTTGGTGTCTCTATAGCTGTCACGTGATGCAGCTGAGAAGTTTTTTTTTTTTTTTTAATTGATTTATTTATTTAGATGATATTGTATTTCACAGGGTCAGGGGGCCCTAGGGTCCCGCTCCGCCTTCGGCTCGCTCAGGGTGTTCTTGGCTTCAGAGATCCAACTATGTTTCTCAACCATGGTGGCTAAAAATTTTCAGTCTGAGGGCCTATTTAAAGCACTGATTTCAACTGACCAGCAGAGGTCGCTGTGTGGTTTAGACTGCCTATTCCAATTGAGGGTGCCTCTATAGCTGTCACGTGATACAGCTGAGAGGATTTTTTTTTTTTTTTGCCACAGTGGGCGGAGCTTAGATCGCACAAGTCAGAAAACTCTCCCAAAAAACACTCAGAGAAAGAGACAGATTGTTTTTCGGCCAGGTTTAACATGATAACATATCCTATGAAGTGACTAAACTTCTCAAGGATGGCAAAGAAAGCTCTAATTCCCGCCATTTTTTGTTAATTCACCATGAATTAAAAGAATAGACATGTACAGGCCTATTTAAAATACTGAATTCAACTGACCAGCAGAGGTCGCTGTGTGGTTTAGACTGCCTATTCCAATTGTTGGTGTCTCTATAGCTGTCACGTGATGCAACTGAGAAGTTTTTTTTTTTTTTTTAATTGATTTATTTATTTATATGATATTGTATTTCACAGGGTCAGGGGGCCCTAGGGTCCCTCTCCGAGCCCGCCTGAGCCCGGCTCGCTCAGAGTGTTCTTGGCTTCAGAGATCCAACTATGTTTCTCAACCATGGTGGCTAAAATTTTCAGTCTGAGGGCCTATTTAAAGCACTGAATTCAACTGACCAGCAGAGGTCGCTGTGTGGTTTAGACTGCCTATTCCAATTGTTGGTGTCTCTATAGCTGTCACGTGATACAGCTGAGAGGATTTTTTTTTTTGCCACAGTGGGCGGAGCTTAGATCGCGCAAGTCAGAAAACTCTCCCAAAAAACACTCAGAGAAAGAGACAGATTATTTTTCGGCCAGGTTTAACATGATAACATATCCTATGAAGTGACTAAACTTCTCAAGGATGGCAAAGAAAGCTCTAATTCCCGCCATTTTTTGTTAATTCACCATGAATTAAAAGAATAGACATGTACAGGCCTATTTAAAATACTGAATTCAACTGACCAGCAGAGGTCGCTGTGTGGTTTAGACTGCCTATTCCAATTGTTGGTGTCTCTATAGCTGTCACGTGATGAAGCTGAGAAGTTTTTTTTTTTTTTTTTTAATTGATTTATTTATTTAGATGATATTGTATTTCACAGGGTCAGGGGGCCCTAGGGTCCCGCTCCGCCTTCGGCTCGCTCAGGGTGTTCTTGGCTTCAGAGATCCAACTATGTTTCTCAACCATGGTGGCTAAAATTTTCAGTCTGAGGGCCTATTTAAAGCACTGATTTCAACTGACCAGCAGAGGTCGCTGTGTGGTTTAGACTGCCTATTCCAATTGAGGGTGCCTCTATAGCTGTCACGTGATACAGCTGAGAGGATTTTTTTTTTTTTTGCCACAGTGGGCGGAGCTTAGATCGCACAAGTCAGAAAACTCTCCCAAAAAACACTCAGAGAAAGAGACAGATTGTTTTTCGGCCAGGTTTAACATGATAACATATCCTATGAAGTGACTAAACTTCTCAAGGATGGCAAAGAAAGCTCTAATTCCCGCCATTTTTTGTTAATTCACCATGAATTAAAAGAATAGACATGTACAGGCCTATTTAAAATACTGAATTCAACTGACCAGCAGAGGTCGCTGTGTGGTTTAGACTGCCTATTCCAATTGTTGGTGTCTCTATAGCTGTCACGTGATGCAGCTGAGAAGTTTTTTTTTTTTTTTTAATTGATTTATTTATTTAGATGATATTGTATTTCACAGGGTCAGGGGGCCCTAGGGTCCCGCTCCGCCTTCGGCTCGCTCAGGGTGTTCTTGGCTTCAGAGATCCAACTATGTTTCTCAACCATGGTGGCTAAAAATTTTCAGTCTGAGGGCCTATTTAAAGCACTGATTTCAACTGACCAGCAGAGGTCGCTGTGTGGTTTAGACTGCCTATTCCAATTGAGGGTGCCTCTATAGCTGTCACGTGATACAGCTGAGAGGATTTTTTTTTTTTTTTGCCACAGTGGGCGGAGCTTAGATCGCACAAGTCAGAAAACTCTCCCAAAAAACACTCAGAGAAAGAGACAGATTGTTTTTCGGCCAGGTTTAACATGATAACATATCCTATGAAGTGACTAAACTTCTCAAGGATGGCAAAGAAAGCTCTAATTCCCGCCATTTTTTGTTAATTCACCATGAATTAAAAGAATAGACATGTACAGGCCTATTTAAAATACTGAATTCAACTGACCAGCAGAGGTCGCTGTGTGGTTTAGACTGCCTATTCCAATTGTTGGTGTCTCTATAGCTGTCACGTGATGCAACTGAGAAGTTTTTTTTTTTTTTTTAATTGATTTATTTATTTATATGATATTGTATTTCACAGGGTCAGGGGGCCCTAGGGTCCCTCTCCGAGCCCGCCTGAGCCCGGCTTCGCTCCGCTCGCCTTCGGCTCGCTCAGAGTGTTCTTGGCTTCAGAGATCCAACTATGTTTCTCAACCATGGTGGCTAAAATTTTCAGTCTGAGGGCCTATTTAAAGCACTGAATTCAACTGACCAGCAGAGGTCGCTGTGTGGTTTAGACTGCCTATTCCAATTGTTGGTGTCTCTATAGCTGTCACGTGATACAGCTGAGAGGATTTTTTTTTTTGCCACAGTGGGCGGAGCTTAGATCGCGCAAGTCAGAAAACTCTCCCAAAAAACACTCAGAGAAAGAGACAGATTATTTTTCGGCCAGGTTTAACATGATAACATATCCTATGAAGTGACTAAACTTCTCAAGGATGGCAAAGAAAGCTCTAATTCCCGCCATTTTTTGTTAATTCACCATGAATTAAAAGAATAGACATGTACAGGCCTATTTAAAATACTGAATTCAACTGACCAGCAGAGGTCGCTGTGTGGTTTAGACTGCCTATTCCAATTGTTGGTGTCTCTATAGCTGTCACGTGATGCAGCTGAGAAGTTTTTTTTTTTTTTTTTTAATTGATTTATTTATTTAGATGATATTGTATTTCACAGGGTCAGGGGGCCCTAGGGTCCCGCTCCGCCTTCGGCTCGCTCAGGGTGTTCTTGGCTTCAGAGATCCAACTATGTTTCTCAACCATGGTGGCTAAAATTTTCAGTCTGAGGGCCTATTTAAAGCACTGATTTCAACTGACCAGCAGAGGTCGCTGTGTGGTTTAGACTGCCTATTCCAATTGAGGGTGCCTCTATAGCTGTCACGTGATACAGCTGAGAGGATTTTTTTTTTTTTTGCCACAGTGGGCGGAGCTTAGATCGCACAAGTCAGAAAACTCTCCCAAAAAACACTCAGAGAAAGAGACAGATTGTTTTTCGGCCAGGTTTAACATGATAACATATCCTATGAAGTGACTAAACTTCTCAAGGATGGCAAAGAAAGCTCTAATTCCCGCCATTTTTTGTTAATTCACCATGAATTAAAAGAATAGACATGTACAGGCCTATTTAAAATACTGAATTCAACTGACCAGCAGAGGTCGCTGTGTGGTTTAGACTGCCTATTCCAATTGTTGGTGTCTCTATAGCTGTCACGTGATGCAGCTGAGAAGTTTTTGTTTTTTTTTTAATTGATTTATTTATTTAGATGATATTGTATTTCACAGGGTCAGGGGGCCCTAGGGTCCCGCTCCTCCTTCGGCTCGCTCAGGGTGTTCTTGGCTTCAGAGATCCAACTATGTTTCTCAACCATGGTGGCTAAAATTTTCAGTCTGAGGGCCTATTTAAAGCACTGATTTCAACTGACCAGCAGAGGTCGCTGTGTGGTTTAGACTGCCTATTCCAATTGAGGGTGCCTCTATAGCTGTCACGTGATACAGCTGAGAGGATTTTTTTTTTTTTGCCACAGTGGGCGGAGCTTAGATCGCACAAGTCAGAAAACTCTCCCAAAAAACACTCAGAGAAAGAGACAGATTGTTTTTCGGCCAGGTTTAACATGATAACATATCCTATGAAGTGACTAAACTTCTCAAGGATGGCAAAGAAAGCTCTAATTCCCGCCATTTTTTGTTAATTCACCATGAATTAAAAGAATAGACATGTACAGGCCTATTTAAAATACTGAATTCAACTGACCAGCAGAGGTCGCTGTGTGGTTTAGACTGCCTATTCCAATTGTTGGTGTCTCTATAGCTGTCACGTGATGCAGCTGAGAAGTTTTTTTTTTTTTTTTTTTAATTGATTTATTTATTTAGATGATATTGTATTTCACAGGGTCAGGGGGCCCTAGGGTCCCGCTCCGCCTTCGGCTCGCTCAGGGTGTTCTTGGCTTCAGAGATCCAACTATGTTTCTCAACCATGGTGGCTAAAATTTTCAGTCTGAGGGCCTATTTAAAGCACTGATTTCAACTGACCAGCAGAGGTCGCTGTGTGGTTTAGACTGCCTATTCCAATTGAGGGTGCCTCTATAGCTGTCACGTGATACAGCTGAGAGGATTTTTTTTTTTTTGCCACAGTGGGCGGAGCTTAGATCGCACAAGTCAGAAAACTCTCCCAAAAAACACTCAGAGAAAGAGACAGATTGTTTTTCGGCCAGGTTTAACATGATAACATATCCTATGAAGTGACTAAACTTCTCAAGGATGGCAAAGAAAGCTCTAATTCCCGCCATTTTTTGTTAATTCACCATGAATTAAAAGAATAGACATGTACAGGCCTATTTAAAATACTGAATTCAACTGACCAGCAGAGGTCGCTGTGTGGTTTAGACTGCCTATTCCAATTGTTGGTGTCTCTATAGCTGTCACGTGATGCAGCTGAGAAGTTTTTTTTTTTTTTTTTAATTGATTTATTTATTTAGATGATATTGTATTTCACAGGGTCAGGGGGCCCTAGGGTCCCGCTCCGCCTTCGGCTCGCTCAGGGTGTTCTTGGCTTCAGAGATCCAACTATGTTTCTCAACCATGGTGGCTAAAATTTTCAGTCTGAGGGCCTATTTAAAGCACTGATTTCAACTGACCAGCAGAGGTCGCTGTGTGGTTTAGACTGCCTATTCCAATTGAGGGTGCCTCTATAGCTGTCACGTGATACAGCTGAGAGGATTTTTTTTTTTTTTGCCACAGTGGGCGGAGCTTAGATCGCACAAGTCAGAAAACTCTCCCAAAAAACACTCAGAGAAAGAGACAGATTGTTTTTCGGCCAGGTTTAACATGATAACATATCCTATGAAGTGACTAAACTTCTCAAGGATGGCAAAGAAAGCTCTAATTCCCGCCATTTTTTGTTAATTCACCATGAATTAAAAGAATAGACATGTACAGGCCTATTTAAAATACTGAATTCAACTGACCAGCAGAGGTCGCTGTGTGGTTTAGACTGCCTATTCCAATTGTTGGTGTCTCTATAGCTGTCACGTGATGCAGCTGAGAAGTTTTTGTTTTTTTTTTAATTGATTTATTTATTTAGATGATATTGTATTTCACAGGGTCAGGGGGCCCTAGGGTCCCGCTCCTCCTTCGGCTCGCTCAGGGTGTTCTTGGCTTCAGAGATCCAACTATGTTTCTCAACCATGGTGGCTAAAATTTTCAGTCTGAGGGCCTATTTAAAGCACTGATTTCAACTGACCAGCAGAGGTCGCTGTGTGGTTTAGACTGCCTATTCCAATTGAGGGTGCCTCTATAGCTGTCACGTGATACAGCTGAGAGGATTTTTTTTTTTTTGCCACAGTGGGCGGAGCTTAGATCGCACAAGTCAGAAAACTCTCCCAAAAAACACTCAGAGAAAGAGACAGATTGTTTTTCGGCCAGGTTTAACATGATAACATATCCTATGAAGTGACTAAACTTCTCAAGGATGGCAAAGAAAGCTCTAATTCCCGCCATTTTTTGTTAATTCACCATGAATTAAAAGAATAGACATGTACAGGCCTATTTAAAATACTGAATTCAACTGACCAGCAGAGGTCGCTGTGTGGTTTAGACTGCCTATTCCAATTGTTGGTGTCTCTATAGCTGTCACGTGATGCAGCTGAGAAGTTTTTTTTTTTTTTTTTTAATTGATTTATTTATTTAGATGATATTGTATTTCACAGGGTCAGGGGGCCCTAGGGTCCCGCTCCGCCTTCGGCTCGCTCAGGGTGTTCTTGGCTTCAGAGATCCAACTATGTTTCTCAACCATGGTGGCTAAAATTTTCAGTCTGAGGGCCTATTTAAAGCACTGATTTCAACTGACCAGCAGAGGTCGCTGTGTGGTTTAGACTGCCTATTCCAATTGAGGGTGCCTCTATAGCTGTCACGTGATACAGCTGAGAGGATTTTTTTTTTTTTGCCACAGTGGGCGGAGCTTAGATCGCACAAGTCAGAAAACTCTCCCAAAAAACACTCAGAGAAAGAGACAGATTGTTTTTCGGCCAGGTTTAACATGATAACATATCCTATGAAGTGACTAAACTTCTCAAGGATGGCAAAGAAAGCTCTAATTCCCGCCATTTTTTGTTAATTCACCATGAATTAAAAGAATAGACATGTACAGGCCTATTTAAAATACTGAATTCAACTGACCAGCAGAGGTCGCTGTGTGGTTTAGACTGCCTATTCCAATTGTTGGTGTCTCTATAGCTGTCACGTGATGCAGCTGAGAAGTTTTTTTTTTTTTTTTTAATTGATTTATTTATTTAGATGATATTGTATTTCACAGGGTCAGGGGGCCCTAGGGTCCCGCTCCGCCTTCGGCTCGCTCAGGGTGTTCTTGGCTTCAGAGATCCAACTATGTTTCTCAACCATGGTGGCTAAAAATTTTCAGTCTGAGGGCCTATTTAAAGCACTGATTTCAACTGACCAGCAGAGGTCGCTGTGTGGTTTAGACTGCCTATTCCAATTGAGGGTGCCTCTATAGCTGTCACGTGATACAGCTGAGAGGATTTTTTTTTTTTTTTGCCACAGTGGGCGGAGCTTAGATCGCACAAGTCAGAAAACTCTCCCAAAAAACACTCAGAGAAAGAGACAGATTGTTTTTCGGCCAGGTTTAACATGATAACATATCCTATGAAGTGACTAAACTTCTCAAGGATGGCAAAGAAAGCTCTAATTCCCGCCATTTTTTGTTAATTCACCATGAATTAAAAGAATAGACATGTACAGGCCTATTTAAAATACTGAATTCAACTGACCAGCAGAGGTCGCTGTGTGGTTTAGACTGCCTATTCCAATTGTTGGTGTCTCTATAGCTGTCACGTGATGCAACTGAGAAGTTTTTTTTTTTTTTTTAATTGATTTATTTATTTATATGATATTGTATTTCACAGGGTCAGGGGGCCCTAGGGTCCCTCTCCGAGCCCGCCTGAGCCCGGCTCGCTCAGAGTGTTCTTGGCTTCAGAGATCCAACTATGTTTCTCAACCATGGTGGCTAAAATTTTCAGTCTGAGGGCCTATTTAAAGCACTGAATTCAACTGACCAGCAGAGGTCGCTGTGTGGTTTAGACTGCCTATTCCAATTGTTGGTGTCTCTATAGCTGTCACGTGATACAGCTGAGAGGATTTTTTTTTTTGCCACAGTGGGCGGAGCTTAGATCGCGCAAGTCAGAAAACTCTCCCAAAAAACACTCAGAGAAAGAGACAGATTATTTTTCGGCCAGGTTTAACATGATAACATATCCTATGAAGTGACTAAACTTCTCAAGGATGGCAAAGAAAGCTCTAATTCCCGCCATTTTTTGTTAATTCACCATGAATTAAAAGAATAGACATGTACAGGCCTATTTAAAATACTGAATTCAACTGACCAGCAGAGGTCGCTGTGTGGTTTAGACTGCCTATTCCAATTGTTGGTGTCTCTATAGCTGTCACGTGATGAAGCTGAGAAGTTTTTTTTTTTTTTTTTTAATTGATTTATTTATTTAGATGATATTGTATTTCACAGGGTCAGGGGGCCCTAGGGTCCCGCTCCGCCTTCGGCTCGCTCAGGGTGTTCTTGGCTTCAGAGATCCAACTATGTTTCTCAACCATGGTGGCTAAAATTTTCAGTCTGAGGGCCTATTTAAAGCACTGATTTCAACTGACCAGCAGAGGTCGCTGTGTGGTTTAGACTGCCTATTCCAATTGAGGGTGCCTCTATAGCTGTCACGTGATACAGCTGAGAGGATTTTTTTTTTTTTGCCACAGTGGGCGGAGCTTAGATCGCACAAGTCAGAAAACTCTCCCAAAAAACACTCAGAGAAAGAGACAGATTGTTTTTCGGCCAGGTTTAACATGATAACATATCCTATGAAGTGACTAAACTTCTCAAGGATGGCAAAGAAAGCTCTAATTCCCGCCATTTTTTGTTAATTCACCATGAATTAAAAGAATAGACATGTACAGGCCTATTTAAAATACTGAATTCAACTGACCAGCAGAGGTCGCTGTGTGGTTTAGACTGCCTATTCCAATTGTTGGTGTCTCTATAGCTGTCACGTGATG
>NW_027100861.1:0-24921 GCF_029633855.1 Hoplias malabaricus
GTTAATTATTTCAGTAGCTGTTTATTTCATATAAAGATGACCACTGCACTCCACTGAAGGAATAAAGTAAGCACAGGATGTGTGTAAAAAGCGCGAAAAATGCGAAACCCCTTTTTTTCTAGCAGCAGGCGGCTTAAACGTAACGTAATTAATGTTAGCAGAGGGTTTGGCTAGCTCATCGCCTTTTCGCCGTTAAATTTAGAAGCTGTGCTTTAAGAAGACTATTGTGCACTGGTTATCTGAGAGATAACGTTATTCCACGTGTCAGTTGGTCAAATTTGGCTAAACGTGTTTATTTTGGGTCAGGTTAGTGGACGTTTCACGCCTATGTTGTTTGAAGGACTTGCTCGTTTCGTAACGGCAGTTACGGTTGCTGCCTAACAGTACGATCACACTACAGACATTATTTTGCATGTTAATATAGGTTCCTGATTGATAGAATTGGAATATAGTGTCACCGTGTGCCCAGAATGGTCGATTTAGCAGTAAAAAAGGCGATGGTTGAGGCGTTTATAGGCATGGCTGGATGGTATTAGTTTGCCTCTGTTTGTAAACGCAAGCCAAGTGATTTGAGTAAGCGCAGATTGCTTTGCTGTGGGATTTGAATTGTGGAGGTAAAATCCTCCTGTCAAAGGCAGGAGACAGTTGGTCTTGGGTTGACATGCGAGCCGAAATCTGATTGGCTCTTCATCCTCTGCTCTTGGCCATTTATAATTGCATATGATGTAACGCTGAAACAATTCCTGATTAGTTAATGTTGCTCCTATCCTCACATTTAAACGAAAGTATGCATATTCTTTGATTTATTTTATATAATGTTGTTAATTAAATGTACATTTGCATATTTTTTTTTGATGCAACCTGTTTTTTCCAGCTTATTCGTTCAGTACTAAGGAAGTGCAGAACTGATCTGTTGGTATCTGTCAGTGTGTCTGCAAGTGCAGTCTGGTTATTTTATTTTTTTTTTTTAAATGACCATCTGACTTACTGCTGTAATTATGGCTAGTTTTTGAATAATGCATGTATTTGTATATTGTGTAGACTTTACCAGAAACTGTTTATTGGAGAATAAAAAGCATAAACATGGATAGCTTGATATGTTGCATATTAACAGGTGATGTGTTGTAAGGCAATAAGTCATATAAAAAAATTTACAAACCCTAACCTTTCTTCTCTATCCTCTGATGCCCTAAGTCCAGATATTGTCTAATGGCATCTAAACTTTTTGTTAAAACACAAAAAGCCAGGGGCTGTATGACATTGCAGTTTTAGTGTAACATGCATGATTTTAGCCACACACTTTCAGTTGTCTGACCATATGCATGAATAATTTGCTGGAATATCAACGAATGGTGGGTTTGATGAACATCTGATTTACTTGTACAACATGCAGTGGAAATTCCTGTTTTTTTGTTTTTTTTTTAATTATTATTTTTTTTTCTCCCCCCTTCCTCCTTTCATATTGCTCTTAGGAATGTCATGGCTTTTTGCAGTGCCATTATAGGGGTGTATAATAAGTGCTGTATTATATGAGCATAATCAACAGTCAGTTTTTAAAGTGATCACTTTCTGATTCTGCAGTTTTCATTGCATTTTGATTGAGATTAGATTATTGCACTCAGCTGAGCCGGCTGATTCTTGGACTAGAGCATCATTTTCTATGTATATTTTTTTTGATGACCCTCATCTTAAGTTTACGTTATAAACAAACAATATATAGCCATTAACTTGAATGCAATATTAACATTTATTTTGATTGCATTAGTTTCTTCATTTACCCTACAGAAGTGATTATTAAGTGATTATTAATTTTGTTTTAATTAAATTAATTTATATAAAATTTCTCTACCCATGTTATCAGGTGTTTTAAGATTGTAATCATTCAGAGTTTTAACAGTACAGTGGCTGGTTTTGGTTCTGTAAATCATTTTATATAAATATTTCCAGAATCATGATTTAAAAAAATAATTTTAGTAAGGGATGTATGTGATGTTTCATACAAAATAGACATTTAGACCAAATTCACATGCGCTGCTTTATTGATATTGTCCAGTTCTGTCGATTCATCAGTACATCCATTAAAAACATATCATCCAGTGTTTGGCTATAATTATAATTCTTCTTTGTAAGTTAAACTGCAGCGTTTTTTCCCAAGAACATTATTATTATTATCATCATCATCAGTAACACTAAATACATAATTTGTTGCATGTAACATTTTATTAAAGTCATTCATACTGATTAAAGTTTTAATAAATGATGCCACTTGTACCAGTGTAGTAACATGGTGTTTTGATGACTTGATCCGTAAATATATTCATTAAATTGATTGCCTATGCATAGCAGAGATTATCAGGTATATAGCTTTTTTGTTTTCTGGAAATAAATATACAAAATATTATAATTATTGATTTTCTCTTCTAAAATTAATCTTAAAATGATTAATTTGTGTATACCAGATTACATCGAATTATTAGTACTCAAAACTAGTTAAATTAGTTAAAAAACAAAACAGCTTTCACAAAGCTCATTCTCTGTCAGGTTTTTAGAGACTGGCAGCCTTTCACATAAATCAGATCTTCATCCAGGGCTTGAGAACCTATTTGTAGATTTTTATTATGGCATCAGACTGTTACTACATACACTTAATTTACAGTTGTTTAGTGATGACTTGGAATTATTTAATTTGTTTACTTTTCCCTAATGCCATTCAGAACTGACACCATACAGATACCATTGAATATTGATTAATGGGCATAAACACTGTTGGTGTTTTTGAAGCTGTGGTTTGTGTTTATCAGTGCAGTCTCTCTGGTGTGTATGTGGTGTCCTCCCTGCCCTCAGTTCATCTGTTGGAGCTCCAGTATCCAACCCATCCCCCACAGCCAATCAAAGAGCTAGTCCAGCAGCGTCTCCTGCCAAGGGAGCCTTTGCTTTATCTTATGCAGATTAGCCATGTGCTGCTTTTATTTATTTTATTTTTCCATTTGGACACTGGAAAATGTCAAGAGCTGCTTTGGCTCGGCCACTTAAAACTACAATTTGTTTACCAAAAGGAGGCCTTCTGTCAGGTCTGGAGTTAAATCAAAGCTACTTGTATCAGTAAACAAATGTGGATGTCTGTAGACTCCCAATTATTGTCATTAATATAAGTCTTGCATTTTGTAATTACAAAGTATTTGTTTTAGAGTAGAAACTGAAGAGTAGAGTAGAACCTAGAATAGAACTGAAAATATTGGTTGTCCTAGTTGTCTGGGCTAATGTGTTCTGGTTGTGAAATGGCTTAAGTATTGTATATTGTACATTTGACACATTTTTCCTTCACATAAGTGTAATGTAATTAATGTCTAGGAATTATAACATCACATTGTTGAGAGAGGAACGTGTCCTGATATAATTTGGCAAAAATTTAGGCTTATATTTTACTCTTTGGTACTCAAAACAACTAAGTTGTTTTGAGTTTGCCTCAAAACACAGTGAAGCTAAATATTTCACCTTTATATAAAACTTTCAGAAAACTAGCTGAATATTTAAATTAAACAGTTGTGTGCTAATAAAATTAGAGCTATACTATAATTTAACTTGCTTTTAAAGTAATGTACAGTATGATCTCCTACCACAATCTGATTGCTGTTTGTGCATGTTTGTACCAAAATATTTGCTGAGGTATAAGTTAATCTAACTTGCTACAGGTTTTCTGACTCACAGATTTAGAAACCACAGAGAGTAATTGAAATTGCTTAAAATAATAATGCAATTTGAGGAAAGTGTGATATTTAGGTGGGTAAAAAAGTTAAATGATAATTGCTGGAGTATAAATTTAACTACTTGTTAGCTACATTAGCCTTGTAGCTCTAATGTAAAACTGAGAAATCTAAATCTGTGTATCTTCGCTGTGCCATGACATTTGTGGTCAGCTTATTTTTGGCCAGATCGTTGTTATAAATGTGTTTCTCAAGTTTATTCAGGTTAATGGGTGAATTAGTTTTGGGGAAAAAATAAAGAATAATCTTGGGGTGATATGCATCAATATTTGTCTGTGTTTACCTGAATACATACAAAAGAATTGTGAAATTTTAGAAACTGTTTCCTAGAATGCTCTGTAATATTAGTGTTGTATAAAGCAACATCCTTGAAGTCCTATATTACTGAAAAGAGGATATTAAAAATACTCATCTATTCCAGTGCCATATTTTATTTGAGGTTCTAAAAGTCTGAGATTAAATGTAAATGCTTACCCCTTATGCAGTGGGCTTATCACACCTGCAATACGGTCTTTAAAGACCTCATAATTGTTTTACTAAAATATCCATATTTTTATAGGTAAAGAACAGTAAACATTAATTTTACATGAATATAAAATGTTTTTTGAGTCCAATTCCTATGATGGAATTATGTTGAATATTTTTGGGTTGATTTTGACTGCTGTTTTAGAACTAATCATCCTCACATGACATCAGTGATACTAAAGTCCAAATGCCACCATATCCTCACGCATTTGCTTATTTTCAGGTGGAAATACTAGATGAGTTTACCTAACTCTTAGTTTTGTTTTATGACTTAGGCTTTCTGATAAATCATGCCAAACTATGAATCTATGAAATGTTTCTGAGCATTTTTAAATAGTAAATGATAAAATGTACCTGTCTTAATTTTAGAAGGAAAATTCTTGGATGCCTTTTTAAATGGATGCCTTTCCTGATACATGCATGTATGCGTAAACTATACGTCAGATTGTTCACAGGATTCTGGGCCTCTCTGTTTATACTGCTGTGGCTTCTGTCATTCATTGAGTGCCAAGATTGCCTCCTTTTTATTAAAAAAAGGAAAAGGCAGCTTGGCTCAGTCTCAAACAGAAGTACAGCTGGGATGTGTTAAATATTCGGCAGACTGCCTTCCATTTGAAATGAGTTATATATAGCACTCCCGACTTCCTTAACTAAGGAAGAAAAAAGGTAACATGCGGGTTAATAACCGTGAGAAACAGAATATTTCTACTGCCCCTTCTCATGCAAACTTCTTATTGTGATCACAGTTTATTTGTAATACTGCTTTACTCATTATCAACATGCAGAAATGTCTAATAAAACATAATTTAGTACCAGGACACATTTAGTACCAGGACACATTGGAACATTCAAGACACAATGTATTATTTAACAGGCCATGTTCAGAAATGAAAGGGTATATTGCATGTTAGAATTCTGTAAGAATATGATGCTAACTAGTCATAGATGACCATTTGTGTTAGAGATGGCAGGGATTAGAAACATTGATATTGGACTAGGATCATCAGCAGGAAGATACAGCTATGGTAATGGGAGATGTGTGTAAAAATGAATGATTAATGAACCTTAAATAGAACGCTTGCAGTTTATTTCTGTGTTTTAGTGTTAGATTTGAGAGTTGTGGCCTGATCAGTATTGATGCTGATATGAAGTGCTTCCATTACATGTAGCTTGTTTTACAGCTTGGTAGTACAGTAACTGTATAAGATATATATTAAACCCCCTCCCCTTTCTCCCCCAAATATTGTTTTCAGGAGATTTCTCACTGAAGTCATCTATAGCTATTAAGCAAATTAAGATTGTAGGTACTGTTGATGCTATTGGTAGTCTTGAGTTAAAATATTCACACATTTGCTGATTTCTAATGTTATAAACCTATATTGCAGACTCCTGCTTCTATGGATCAGATTGGCAAAATTCGAGGTCAGCCGTATGGAGCAGGCAGCCCTTACTCACAGCAGCCCCACCAAGGGCCTCCAGGGCCCCAGCAGGGACCTGCATATCCAGGCCAGGGCTATGGACCTCCTGGTCCTCAGAGATACCCTATGGGCATGCAAGGTCGCATGCAGTATGGCCAACAGGTCAGCGTTTTTTTTTGCTAAATGTGTTAAAATGGACAAATACACTGTGCAATAATTTTTGTTTGTATTTTCACAAACGTATATTTATATATTTAGTTTCCTTAACTTGAGGACTATAGACACATCTTGTCTTTGCTAGTAACGGTCTTCTCAAACTCACTGTGTTTTTCAGTCATTATTATTTTTTAATCTGAATCAAATTTTATGAGCCTCATGCACCTTCTTTATGCAGATGGCATCATATGGACAGCAGGGACCAGGCGGATATGGACAACAGGGGCAGCAGCCTTATTATAGTCAGCAGGGCCAGGGTCCTCTCTCTGGTCAACAGCAGTCACCATATCCTCAACCTCCTCCAGGCCAGCCAGGGAGCCAGGGACCATATTCCCAGCAGCCTCACCCTTCACAGTCCTCTGCCCCACATGGACAGGGTGGTTCGCCCTACCAACAGCCCCACATGCCCCAGCAGTCCCAGGGGCCTATGTCAGGCCCTCCACAGGGTCCTTCCCAGTCCCAGACTCCATACTCTCAGCCTACTGCCCCACAGTCCAGTCAGTCACCCTACCCACAGCAACATGTGCCACCGTCCCAGCCTCAGCAACAGGGTGGGTCCCAGGCTCCACCAGTGTCACAGGCTCAGCCCAGCTATCCTGCGAATCAGGGCCCTCAACAGACCCCCACACAGCAACCTCCACAAGCCCCCACTCCTGCCTCCCAGCAGCCTACAGGACATGGCCAGATGCCACAGGGACAGCCCACATCATACCCACAGAATGCTTCACAGCAGCAGCAACAATCTTCTTACCAGCGGTTTCCTCCTGCTCAGGTAATGTGCAGGTTTTAATCATTTTATGCAGAGTGTAACAAAAAGTATCTGTTTGTGGTAATTGGGGATGGGCACAACTGTTTGTTTAACAACTTGGCCCTGTTGCTTTTTCATAAGATTTTTCTCTGAGGGTGCTCTTTTTTATGCCTGCTTAATTGTAGCTTCAGAAAAAAATACTGATATGTATGAATTGAACATGTCCTAGACTTCTGCACAGTTTAAAGAGCAGCTACTATTTGCTGGATTGTACAAGTTTGGAACTTCATAATATATAACTAAACGGTGGTGATCAAAGAGTGGTATGACTGTGCGACTTAGTGACATCTATAGATGTATTTTATTCCCCATAATTATCAACATGTTCACAATGCTTTTGTGTACTGCAGGAGATTTCCCAGGAGCCATTCAGTTCCCAGTCCAGTGCTCCTTCCTCCAGTCAACCTGTGGCCTCCTCCAAGAGCAGCTCTGAGGACATGCAGGGCAGGCCTTCCAGTTTACCTGTGAGTGTGCTGTCTTCTTCACCTGCTGATTCTGAGGCACATGCACATTTTTAAGTGTGTAATTTTGTAAATTAAAAAACATGCCGTATAACTAATTTTCTCATGAACTGCTCTGTAAGCCAGGGCTATTCCTAATTACATTTTCATTTGATATTTTCTTTTTCATCATTAATATAATTATTTTATTACTATTCTGTTTTAGAACCCAGGATACGGGGCCTGTGAAAATACTTTGTTTACTTGTTTTGAGTCTTCAATGCTACAGTGACAGTGGATGCTTTGACCTCCTCAATCTTAGACAGATGGACAGGCTTGTCTGCGCTGAGTCAGCATATGTGCAGTTAACTGTTGTAACCATAGCAACCACTGGGTCGCCACCCCCCCCCCCCCCACCCCCCGCGGCGCGCGCACACTTTTCCAGATGAGATAAATAAGGCCAGTGTGTTGGTTGGAGTTGGTGTCTGTGGGCCAGCAGAAACAGTACCAGTGTCATACTTTAACTAGAAGTTGTAATGAGTAAAAGTAAAGTTGACGCAACTTTTTGTAATGTTTATGAAATGTGTTGTCTTGGCTTTCATGGATGTATTGATATTTCATTTTAATTTCTCAGGAGGAAAGAAAATGTTTCCTTTCTACTTTTGATTTGTTAAACATGCAGTGGCACATATAGAGAATTACAGGTTAAGGACTGTTAACTGTTGAGTATGTAGGCTAAATGTTTTAATCAGCAAAAGCCATTACCTATACCTCTTTCAAACATGCACAGTAATCTATAAATGTTCTGGAGTTTACCCGGTGGAGCTGTATGTGTGAATGCAATCACCTGCAACATTCCTTCTGGATGTTAACAGGACCTTATACTCCTAGGACCCCCCCCCCCCCCCCCCTCCGATGTTAACAGGACCTTATACTCCTAGGACCCTCGTAAAGACTCTGGGTGAAGTCAGAGTTGGTGCATGTGAGAACAGAACTGGAAATGTTCTGGACTTTCTTCTACACGCGTCGCACATGTGCCACTCCATACGAAAAGCATGAGTTTTACTTTCTGAAACTCTGGAGTTTCTCTAGGAACTCGAGTTCCTGTGTAAAAGAGGCACTAGTGAACACTCAATAGGAGTTTGCTACATTTAGGGATAGGTTTAGGGTAAGGTTGTACCACCCACTTGCTGGTCCCCAGTCTGCAGAGATACACGTCTCGACAAAGGAGACCATGTTTAGCTTCAAATGGACTAGGATTTCTGTGATGACATCAGATGGCCCTCAATTTAGACTTAAGCAATGCTTGCATTTCAGTGTATGATCCTGGTGAGATATGTCTTTGGTTTTTACCTCTGATTTTCTCCATCTGCCTTCCCTTCTGCAGGACCTGTCAGGCTCTATTGACGACCTGCCCACAGGGACAGAGGGAGCCCTCAGTCCTGGTGTCAGCACATCTGGAGTGTCCAGCAGTCAGGGAGAACAGAGCAACCCAGCACAGTCCCCCTTCTCCCCCCACACCTCCCCTCATCTGCCAGGCATCCGTGGCCCTTCTCCCTCCCCTGTCGGCTCACCTGCCAGTGCCACAGCGTCCCGCTCTGGACCCCTCTCTCCAGCTGCCATGCCAGGTAATATGCATGCATGCATCTTATTTATTTATTTATGCAAGCAAATTTTACATTGTCTCTGAGTTTATGCTTGCTGACAAGTGCTTATACTTCCAGAAGATATCACATGATGATTTTTTAATTTTTTTTTTAAATGTATAAATAATAGGAAACCAGATGCCTCCTCGCCCCCCTAGTGGTCAGTCTGATGGCATCATGCACCCTGCTATGAATCAGCCCAGTGGTATGGGCCAGGAAAGAGGTAAAACTGAGTGTTTAAATGTCCTCCTTACAATTTTATTGGTTCTGTTCTAATTTTTTTTTTTTTTTTTTTTTTTACCAGGATTTATGCAAAGGAACCCACAAATGGCACCTTACGGCTCACCTCAGTCTGGCTCTGCTCTGTCTCCTCGTCAGTCTTCTGGAGGTCAGATGCATGGTGGGATGGGGCCTTATCAGCAGAATAATTCAATGGGCAGCTACGGGCCTCAGGGTGGCCAGTATGGCCCGCAAGGTGAGAAATTGAAAATGCGGGGCACAGTATGAATATAATTGTTGAAATACACTTTAATTGAAAGGGCATAAAATCGTCAACGTCATCATCATTCTTCAACATGCAGCCCTGGAGGTTTTTATTTCTTTATTTTATTTATAATATAATAACACACAGGGTAGTCCCACTCTGGGTGACTGTCTGAGGACTTTGGTGTCTTTGACTTCAGTTTCCACATGCAGTTGAAAAAAAAACCCTTAGTTTTTGTCATTGCATGTTTTTGTGTTCAATAAATGCATTGATTTACAATATTTCTATATTTCTACAGCACATCATCCTGTGTATGTGGTTACATATATGCTTATAATAAAAAAGAAAAAACTAATACAGGATTAGTTTAGAAAATGTACTTGCCTCGTAGGTATATTTTAGACTATATTATCCCAGTTACATGCATATTCATGTTGTTGATATATACATAAAACATTTAAGATTAGTTTTCTAACACATCATGGTGGGTTCAGTAATCCTATATGGACCTAATCTTAAAAACTAATGTAAAGCCTATGATATCAGATTGGACAGAAAGCGGAGCCTTTTTGTAGAAATCTGCTATTAAAAATACACTTCACCACAATTAATACATTTCTAAAGAGCAAAAAACCACAAACATAAATAGTGGCGGTTTCAGTTCAGTAGAGTGAAGTGCCTTTTACGTTACTATTGATTACAACAACAAATAAAATATGTAAAGTAATGTTGAAACACCTGCACATTTCAGGCAAGAACACACCGTTGGGAAGCTTACTGCTTTATTATAAAGGGACAAGACAAAAACTAGTGCTGAGACTTGAGGTGCAGGAAGAAGGTGTTTTTTCTTTACTGATTAAAAGTCTCAGATACGAATTACGTTGTATTCTACATAATCACAAAAACAGTTGTCCCTTATTGTTGTGACTTTAGCTTAGATTCGTTTGCAGAATATATTTCACCTCCACTCACAACTCTACAGTCACTCGCTCAGTTACATTTAACAAATACTTCCCCAGACAAACATCACGCTAGAATAATTCTTCTCTAATTTCCCAACTGAATAAATCATAAAATGACATGAGAAGGTATTTCCAGGCTGTTTGTTGTTATGCTTACTTTACTTAGTCCTATACCCTGATTAACTCTTTACAGATCTACTAATTTAGTGGGAAAATCCACAAGCATGCTTTAACACACTTGTTAATTGGATATAGATGTGCTGATAATATAAAATTTAGTTCCGTAAAGTTTAAATGTGCATCACACGAGTCTGCTCTAGTGAAACTCTATGGCACTGCTAGTGTCTGCTGCTAACTTCTAGGAACTGTTTAGAGGCTCTATGATTTGCCATTGCTGTAGAAAATAATTGATCCATTGGAGTTGACGCAACTTTTTCTCTCTCTATGGCTCTGGTGGATATAAAACAAAATTTATTCTGTATGGTTGTGGTTGAAATTCTTTCCAAGAAGCAGCACCATTTGCTGATACCTCTCGTTATCTACAGATAATGCCTGTTACTCTGGTGTTCACATTACCAGGCTGAAGAGATTCTCATCTGACTTTTTTCTCTCCCCCCTCTCCCTCACTGTCATATCAAAAACCTGATCTTTTCATGGCTGTGTGGAGATAACTAATCAGGTTTAAGTCACTTTTATATGTCTTCCTAGATTTCCTAGGATTTCCTTTCCCACATGAACAAGAATTTCTAGAAAATCTCTGTAGTTTTGGGTCTGGAGATGTCATGGAGTGGTCGTTCACACATGCAGCTCACAGCAGATTTTCTGCTTCAGGCACGCACGCACTCGCAGCAGGAGATGAAACACGTGCTTTAGGCGTGGTGAACAGTTCTTGTATAGTGCGTGCAGGAGAAACTCCGGTACGTTTCCCGCGCTGTTCTCACATGTGCTGACTTGGACGTTATACTCCTCAAGCCTTAGTAAATGTTCTGGGTAAAGTCCTGGTGTCAAATGCATATTTGAATTTTGGGTATACGACCTGAATGTGAACTACCAGATCAGATTCCATGCGTCTTTTTGCATGTGCACATGTGCCTAAATCATTTGCCTCAGCCAGTAGCGGCATCATGTGAGTACATAATGAGTAAATAATGAATTGTCTCACAAGTATGATGTTTTTGTTGTTGGTAAAGGAGCCCACTTGCATAAACGCATAAGTGTGCTATTTCTTTCCCATTCTTTTCACCTGTTCTCTGGGTGGATTGAGTGGAAATGTCCACCCCCTACCTATCACCTAGTAGGATGCTAGCCGATGCAGGTGTCTGTTAGCTGACATAACAGAATTGGCATTTAGTAGTCTGATATTTTGATGAAATTTAAAGGGACAAAAAGGTCTCATCTTAAGCAAGTGCTACACTTTACGCTCAAGTGTAATGGCATTGTGTAATTGGGGGATGCCTAACCAGTGAGTGGAATTGGGCTTGACTTAATTGGAATATATTGGAAGATGAACTGGGTTAAGAAATGGGAAGAAAGTGCATGCTTATACAGTTAAGGATGGAAGAAATACAATGTTGTCTGGAGTTGGGACTAAGGTTGTTTATTTATTTATTTAAATATTTGGCAGCATATATCATGTAAATCTGTCATTCTGCCTATCTGTTCTTTAAGAAGGATAGAAAAAGCCTTTAGTGATGTGCTTTTTCACCATAGTCACTATCCAGTGTTGCTGTTGCAATGGTGTTGCTGCCAATTCCATCAGCTTACAGACAGTTAAAATGTATACTGTAGTCTGAACAGCAGCAGAAAACTACAGATGCACAGTGAGTTTGAGTCTGTCTTTTCTTTGTCTACTCTTTTGTGCTGGTGAGCAAAAAGTTATGATCGCCTGCTTTATTGCTATAATTCACGATCTGATTAACAAAGTTACCTTTCATATGTACTTTGACAAACTGACTCAATCAGAATGCATGCATCTATCATGCATCATGATGAGTATAAGGTTGTAACAAGTCAGTACAGGCTTGTTACATAGGGGGACCTCCATATTTTGGACTGGGCTTTAGTTTGTGCTCTCGCTCTCACTACCTTGCTCTCTGAGAGCCCAGTGGATCACAGTGCAGCTATTTTTAGTCTGGGTGAAAAGAGGCAGCTGACGTAGCGCAGCCCACGTCAGTTGAACTGCCACTGTGACTGTGCTACAGCACCACTCTAGCCTTCTAGTACACATGGGGGACTCTGAGACTCTCCACAGGGCCATAAGTGAAGTATGAAGCATAATCAGATGCATAATATTTTATAAAACATTTTCACATAAATATCATGCAATTAAGACATGGAAAAAAATTTTTTTTTGCCTTCACAGGCTGATGAATAGTAACTTAATAGCATTTTCCTTGTCAGCTGGAGTGCTTGTGTGGATGTTCATTTATTACAATTCCTTTACTGTCTCACTAGTTTAGGGAAGTATTATTTGTGAACTGAAACTTGCTCAAAGCTGTTTTGAACCTTTTTGTTGTCATATTATCTAGTGAATAACCAAATTTTGCCAGTTACGTTTTTGTTATCAGTAATGCAGTTCTTACCTTTTTGGGCAAATGTTGATTCCTACCTGTTGATACTTAGTAAACGGCAACATAAATATTCACCCAGTTAGTGTTCTAACCACTGCACTGTAAGAAATTAGTAACATGTTTAACTGGCAATCTGATTAGCATAATAACTAATTTAAATTCTTGACTTAGTTTGTTAGCTTTGAAATTTCACTGGTAATCCTCTTGGTTGTTTAACACTTTGTGTTTGACTCCAGTGTAGTATGCACTTTTTTCTTTCCCTTCCCCTCTCTAAACATTGCTGCATAGAAGGGTACCTGTTAACCACATATTAAAATGACTTTTCCTCCTGTCTCTGTAGGTTACCCCAGGCAACCAGGCTATAGTGGCATGCCAAATGCCAACTACCCAGGCCCCGGCATGGCAGGATCAATGAATCCTATACCTGGCCAAGGAGGAGGACCACCATATACTGGCATGCCTCCAGGTAGAATGCCCCATGGACAGATGGGTGCTCGTCCTTTTGGCCCAAATATGGGCCCGAACATGGGACCCAACATGGGCAACATGCCTCCACAGGTGGGTTCTGGGATGTGTCCACCCCCAGGCCTTAACAGGAAGCCACAGGAAGCAGCAGGAATGCAGCATGGAGCCACAAACTCCATACACAACAGGTATGTAGATCAAAGTTCTGTCAAACCACCCAAAGTAGTTATCATGCCTAAAATACAGTAGTTCTTAGTCTGAGGGATGATCTGCAGACTTGAGTGTAACTGTAACTACATTGTAAGCTTGCATAACAAGATGTTTGCACTAGTACAATTATGCAGATAGCCAGTATGGTTTAACAGCTAGAGTTAAAACCCATCATCGAATGTGATAGGGTTGATTCTCAAATTGTATTGTCCAAATGTTGTGTTTTTTTTTTTTTGTTTGTTTTTTTTTTGTTTTTGAGTTAGGCCATCTCAGCAGGGCCAGAGCTACAGCAGGTCAGCACAGGGATAGCTTGTGGACAGAAAGCTGTGCATAGAATAGGGTCAGACACGCTAGGCACTGAACCCCTCTGGATGAAACTCGGTTATCTTTCCACAAACTTTTACCTGATGTCAGATTCTTCTAATTAATAAAAAAGGTCCAGTTTGAGAAAATGTGCTCAAGCCAAGGTCCAGAACATAATGTATAACCTTTATTATGATCAGGGCCATATCTTGCATATTGAAATATGTTTGTAGTTATAGCAGCATTTTATATAGCTAACAACGGAAGTTGTTTGGAAATTTCAATTTATATCAACAAGATTTAGAAATGTATTATAAATAACAAATATACAAATTAAAGTGTCCTTTCCTCATTTCAAGGAAAATTTACAAAATATGTAAATATGTAAATAAAGTCCCTAAGGACTAGTTGCAGTTGACTGCTTTACATAACCAGCAGTCTGATTGGTTCTTGTTGCTGGAGGGCAGGGCTTTATTTGTTAACAGCATGCTGATTGGCTCTCTATGCTGACGGATGGGGATCCATGTTCAGCATTATTGAATTTCAACCTGTAACTGTTCCCTGATTTTTTTTTTTATAAAAGTTTCTGGTTTTACCTCCCATAACACTTTCGCCCTGAAAGTGTCCCAAAAGATCTTTTATCACGTCTCTTGGGCTATTTTAACTGGCCCCAGGACAGCGGTGTCTTGAGCCCTGCCCTGTGTGTCACTCATTTGAGTCACAGCGCTCATTCTGATGCACATGTCTGATTGGCTGAGTAGCTTCATGTGTGATATGTGGTTAAAAAGCTCTTAATAGTTTATTAGTTACAGGTCCAAATAGCACAGCCTCTGGGTCTGGACTCGGACCGTGGGCCATCTATTCGTGACCCCTGTTCTACGGAGTCTATTTCATTTAAAGTAAAACACCCACACTGTTCTTTATAGGTTGTATGGCCACTTACTTATATTCATTTTGATCCATAGGCTGCCAGGTTATCCCAACATGTCTCCAAGTATGATGGGATCAGGACCTCCATATGGGCCCTCTATGAACAGTATGCCAGGAATGATGAACACCCAGGGACCACCCTACAGTATGGGTGGAAACATGCCCAACAACAGCAGTGGTAAAGGCACTGTTATGTATATCTCTTACTGGTTATCCAGCAATGCTGTTTCTTCAGCAGTAACCTTTCATTTTACTATTGCAAAAATTTATGCCTGTTCATTTGTTTGAAGGGATGTCTCCAGGACCTGAATTTGGTATCGATGGTAAACTGAACCAGGCACAGAAGATGAATAACAAGGTTGAGGGGACACCCAAGACTGATTCTAAATCAAAGGTTTGCAGCTTATTTCCTGTACAGTTCAAAATGGGTTATTAATTTGTATTAAATGTGATTGATTTAACACAGGCCTTTTTCAAGTCTTGCCTCCAAAGTGCTAGCCTCTGCCTAGGCAATATTGTGCCACCTGAGTGAAATAGATTGTTATAATAGAATCCATGGACCATGTAGCTAGCCAGTGTCAACTACCATTATCTAGTTCACTTGTGTTTCCACTAGATTTTCATTTAGCATTTATTTTATAGTGCTATTTGATGGTGTAAGCTGTTATTGGTAGAGGTGGAATTGGCTATGCTGGTAAATTCGTTTAACAAGAACTAACAAGCTGTTGCAGTATGCTGAGTTTTGTGTGCTAAGATATTTAAACTAATCTAATGCTAGATATTGAGACTCTGACATATTTTGGGTTTGTATTGTAATTTTGTTGGGTGAGAAGGGAAGGGGTGTTGCACAGACACAGTTGGTGTGTGTCAAGTGTTAAATGACAGCTGTAGTCCTGCCCCTCATAGGCTAAGTGTTGTCGGCAATCCAGGTCATTGCAGGGACTAGTTTATAATTGTTCACCAATTTTCTCATAGGCTACACTGCTTAGTTTATTCAAGGTGCACTCCACAGCTGGCATTCCAGTTAGTTGGGTACTACTCTTGACAGAGGCTTTGGATTTTACTCTCCTAACTTGTTGGATTTGTTGTGAGATGAGAGCAATTTACAGATTGAATTTTATATATAAAACACAAAGCTCTGATTTTAGCTTACTGTTGGCTGACCTGTGAAGATCTTGGCCATCTTAAATATAATATTTAATTTGAGTGGTTGTTCTAAAGCTTTAGAGTGCTCTTTGTTTTTCCACACTGTGTAATTCTGGGTGAAACAATCTGCTTATACCTAGAAGTCAAGTTCATCTACAACAACCAATGAGAAAATCACTCGTTTGTATGAGCTTGGCTCTGAGCCAGAGCGGAAGATGTGGGTGGACCGTTACCTAGCATTCATCGAGGAGAAAGCAATGGGCATGAGTAACCTTCCCGCCGTGGGCCGCAGGCCTCTGGATCTCTTCCGACTCTATGTGTCCGTCAAGGAAATTGGAGGTCTCACGCAGGTGAGAATACTAGCGTCCAGTGAATCCCACCCATGTTCACATTTTCTCAGGCAGTAATTGACTTAGGAAATGTCTGGTACACAATAATAGCTGTTGGTTTGCATATAACATAGAAATATTTGTCTGGCAATGATAGTTCATGTCCTGGCTAATGATTTCCTTTTGGCATATGCCTGCTTGCAGGTGAACAAGAATAAAAAGTGGAGGGAGCTTGCTACAAGCTTGAATGTTGGCACTTCCAGCAGTGCTGCCAGCTCTTTAAAGAAGCAGTACATTCAGTGTCTATATGCTTTTGAATGCAAAATTGAGCGTGGAGAAGACCCACCACCTGACATCTTGTCAGCGGAAGGAAAAAAGAACCAGCCTAAGATCCAGCCACCCTCCCCAGGTAAAGACTTCAATCCACAAACTAGTTGGGCTTTTTTCATGATCATATTGCTTATAAAATTATGATATTAACCAACTGGCTTTTTTCCCCTCTTTGTGATCTAGCTGGATCTGGTTCCCTGCAGGGTCCACAGACCCCTCAGTCTACAAGCAGCTCTATGGCTGAGAGTGGAGACCTGAAACCTCCTACTCCTGCTTCAACACCGCATAGCCAGATTCCCTCAATGCAAAGTGGCAGGTGAGTCATGGTCATTCCCCATTTATTTGTGGTTTTAATCTTGTTTGGCTGTGAACATTCCCTTACCTGGTCTGTTTCGTAGGAGCAGTGTGAACCTTCAGGATCCATTCGCTGACAGTAATGACCCAGCCTTTACCAGAAGAAACACTATGACGCCAAACTCCGGCTATCAGTCTGGAATGAGCACTCCAGAAATGCCTGGTCGCATGCCCCCTTATGAACCCAACAAAGATCCTTTTGGTGGCATGCGCAAAGGTAGGATTTATAATTACTGTGCAATTAACTTATTATTTTTTATAAAATAAGAATAGTTTCAATTTACATCTGACTGCAATACATTAACAATTTTTCTCACCAGTGGACATAGCTTAGTTCATGACATGTACTGTTATTGCAGTTGGGGAGCAGTTCATGCCTGGTGGACAGGGTCCCAACAGCACTCTAGGAGAGCAATTTAACCGTGGACCAGGAAGCTCAATTGGGAATATGCCCATGGGACAGAGACAGCAGTACCCATACGGACCAGGCTATGACAGAAGGTAAATGCTACAAGATCTTAATTTCTTTCTCAGCCTTAAACAATGCTAAGTTGGGATATATGTGATTACTAATAGGTAGATTTGTGTAATATGTTATGAGAGTAATTTTCTGGTGTGCTGTACAGGCCGGATTCAGGGATGGGTCCAGAAGGCAACATGGGGCCTGGAGTACCACAGCAAAGCATGATACCTTCTAACACTGATGCTGGGATGTACTCACCAAATCGCTACCCCCCACAACAGCAACAACGGTCAGCTAAAGATACATACATACATACATACATATATATATATATATAGGTCAGGTTGCTGAATTGGTCAGTGCTGTTGAATATTCCGAGTAACATTTGGTGTCTCTTGCAGGCATGATTCCTATGGTAATCAATATCCTGGCCAAGGTGCGCCTCCTGGTGGCTCTTACCCAAATCAGCAACCAGGAATATTTCCACAGCAGCAGTCAGTAAGTGATTTTAATTTTAAGAATTTCATAATTGAGGGTTGTGTATTTTTAAACCACACTTAAAATTAGGTGAGAAATACATTTATGAAAATACCAGTCTTACATTAACGTAATTCATAGGGTTTTTTTTTTTTTTTTTTTTTTTACTTCTCCTGTTGAATTTGCATTAATGTTAATGTAACTTCTTTTTAATCAGAATTACAAGAGACCAGGAGAGGGAGGTTACCCTCCGGCAAAACGTCATCACGATGGTGAGATGTATAGTGCGCCATTCAGTGGCCAGCAACAACAGCAGCAACCTCAGGCTCCTCCTACTGGCCCATCATCAGGTCAGCAGGAGATGTTCAACCAGTATGGCAGTTCTTACCCTGGATCAGAACGCCGTCCTCCTGGACCACAAAACCAGTTCCCCTTTCCCTTTGGAAGGGATCGAATGCAAGGTGGGTCAGGCCCTAACTCTCAGGGCTCTATCCCCCCTCAGATGATGGGTAGTTCAATGCAGCCTGCCCCAGATGGCCCCCAGGGTGGGATGTGGCAAGGACGAGGTGAAATAGGCTACCCTAACTATCCAAACCGACAAGGTCCTCCTGGTGGACCTGCACAAGGCCCTGGATACCACGGCATGAATCGATCTGAAGAGATGATGACGTCTGAACAACGCATGAACCATGAGGGTCAGTGGCCAGGGCCACGGCAACCCCCCTATGGCCCAGCTGGGGCTGGTCCTCCCATGAGCAGATCTCTGCAGTCTAACTACCAGTCTCCCCAAACCATGCAGAACCACATTCCGCAGGTGTCCAGCCCTACGCCAATGCCCCGTTCCATGGAGAGCAGAACTTCCCCCAGTAAATCTCCTTACATGCAGAGCAGCATCAAGATGCATAAGGCAGGTCCCCCAGTTCCTGCATCCCACATTATTGCTTCACCTGTCCAACCTCCACTGATGAGAAGAGACCCACCATTCCCTCCAGGGTCAGTGGAGGCCACACAACCTGTTCTCAAGACTCGCAGACGTCTAACAATGAAAGATATTGGTAAGGGACATATTCTTCTTGTTCAACTGCAGAAATATAGACAGTGGAGCCTATTGTGCTATCTACGTTTTTCTTTGTATACTTACGGTCATCACATAAACATTTTTATGTGTTTGGAAGAAAAATGTAGTAAAGGTTGTACTGGTCCTCATTTTTCTCTATTTTAGTCTTCTGTAGTGAAAAGAAACTTTTTTTGTAGTTTGTTGTAATAATGTCTTATCTAGAACAGTATTTTAGATAATTTCTTTGATCAATCACAAGGATTCATTAAATCATCAGCATACTAGCTAAAGTAACAGTAGGTTTTGGATGATAACCTCAAAGGTGGTGGTTTTTTTTTTTTTTTTTTTTTTTTTTTTTTTTTTTCCGGCCTGTCTGTCCGTCACCCACAAATATTTATCTGAAATTTTATTCCTCTACAGGCACACCAGAGGCATGGCGAGTAATGATGTCACTAAAATCAGGTCTTTTGGCTGAGAGCACTTGGGCTTTAGACACCATCAACATTCTACTGTATGATGACAACAGTATCTCGAATTTTAACCTTATTCAAGTAAGTTATGACAAAGCATTGCACAAAAGAATTATTACATCAGTATTGTTTTTCCTTCCATGCTGAGGCACAATATCTTATTTGTACATTTGTCTCTCTTACAGCTCCCTGGCTTCTTGGAACTAATTGTGGAGTATTTTAGGCGTTGCCTCATTGAAATCTTTGGCATTCTGAGGGAATATGAAGTTGGTGATCCTGGACAAAGAACCCTGCTGGATCCCAATGCTCTCAGAAAAGAAGAGAATGCTGAGGATGAAGAGGGTCCATTAGAAGATATGGATGAAGATGATGGAACGGAAGAGGAGGATGAAGGAGATGAAGAAAACCCATCATCACAGCAGCAAGAAGAATGTGTTTCAGCAGTGCAGCCTCAAATAAAGTCAGAGCAGAGGTCAAATGAATCAAAGAAAGAAGATGATATTAAAGCGATGGAGAAAGTCACTAATACAGACACCAAAACCTCAGAGTCCCCTGTCCAGGACCTAGCTGTGCCCCAGGAAAAGCCAAAACAGGCAAGCAAGTTTGACAGACTTCCCTTAAAAGTGGTTAAAAAGAAGGACCCATTTGTAGTGGACTGCTCGGGCAAGCTTGGGAGACTTCAGGAATTTGACAGTGGCCTCGTGCATTGGAGTATTGGTGGTGGTGACACCACAGAACACATTCAAACCCATTTTGAGAGCAAACCATACTTATTGCAGTCACACAAATGGAAGCAGCCCACTCAGGCATCAGGAAAGAAGAAATTGTCAGAGAAGAGAGAGAATGACGAACCTGTAGTGCCCTCATCTAGTCTGGAGCGGAGGAAAGACGAAGACCAGAGACCCCCTCAGCAGTCACCTGCAGGTAAACCAACTGACAGTGTTTCTGAGGCAGGGGAAGAGAAGCCTTCTAATGACCCTGAGACTGTCGCAGAGCCAGTAACACAAAAGGAGAAAGACAAAGAGGAGGGACCAGATGGAACAAACGGGGAAAGCAGCAAGAAGGCTCTCACTGATATTAGCTCTTCCTCCCAGATTCAGCGCAAAGTCACTGTTCTAGAGGATGAACCTCACAGCAAAGACGAAGCTCCACTTGTCACACTCTCAGACTGGCAGGATTCACTTGCCCGTCGCTGCATTTGTGTCTCCAATATTGTCCGCAGTCTTTCATTTGTCCCTGGCAATGACTTGGAGATGTCCAAGCATCCAGGACTGCTGCTGTTACTGGGCCGTCTTGTGCTGCTGCACCATTGGCATCCTGAGCGAAAGCAGGCGCCTTTGACGTACGAGAAGGAAGAGGAGGTGGATGAGGACACGGGTCACAACAAGGAGGAATGGTGGTGGGACTGTCTGGAACTGCTGCGGGAGAACTGCCTGGTCACACTGGCGAATATCTCAGGCCAGCTTGACTTCTCCATCTATTCTGAGAGCATCTGCCTGCCTCTTCTCGATGGCCTGCTACATTGGGCTGTCTGCCCTTCTGCAGAAGCCCAGGATCCCTTCCCTACTCTTGGGCTTAATGGGGCTTTATCTCCTCAGAGACTTGTCCTGGAGACCCTCAGTAAACTCAGCATCCAGGACAATAATGTGGACCTAATTTTGGCAACACCTCCTTTCAGTCGACTAGAGAAGCTTTTCGGGAACCTTGTGCGCCTGGTTGGGGACCGGAAGGTACCTGTATGTCGAGAGATGGCAGTTGTGCTGCTGGCCAACCTGGCCCAGGGAGACAGCATGGCAGCGCGTGCCATTGCGGTACAAAAAGGCAGTGTAGGGAACCTTTTAGGTTTTCTTGAGGACAGTTTAGCAGCCACACAATTCCAGCAGAGCCAAGGCTCCCTGCTGCATATGCAGGGGACACCCTTTGAACCTACCAGTGTGGACATGATGCGTCGGGCAGCTCGGGCTCTGCATGCCCTCGCTAAGGTGGAGGAGAACCACTCAGAATTTACACTCTACGAGTCTCGGCTACTGGACCTGTCTGTCTCCCCTCTTATGAACTCTTTAGTGTCCCATGTCATCTGTGATGTACTCTTTCTGATTGGCCAGTCATGACAGCTGTGGGGAGCGGTGGCTCCATCTTCTCTGGTTTTTGTTCTCTCCTCTCCGTCTGTGTCTCTTGGTGTGCAGGGAATGAAAAACAGAGAAAAATGACTGTTTCCCTTTTTTAATTTATGCAAGCCCCTTCGGATACCACCCTTGGATCCCTTTTTTTGCTGTCTCTCACTTCGGGGAGGATTTCACAAATTAGCTGTGGATCATGAACCAGAGCCTCAAATATAATGACAAACTGATGCCAATAAAATAAATGGACAGGGACCCCAGGTTTTGTGTGTTGCCCAAAGGGAGAGGGGATGGGGGTTTTCTTTTCTTTTCTTTCTTTGTTTTTATAGCAAAATAAATAAATGAATAAAATAAATAGCAGAAAAACTCTTGACCAAAGTTGCTGTCTCGTTTACAGTGAGTTTGGGGTTTACTGTGCCCTTGCTCTCCCCTAGAGGGCACAGTGAGTGCACGTCTCTGGTTCATATTTGGAGTCTGATAAGACAGATGATCTTTCCGGTGGTGTTGCTGTGTTGTGATGCTGCACATTCAGCCCCACAGGAGCCACCTTGTCAGCTGTGAGCAGGATACCCTTACAATGGAGGCCTGTGCAGTAGATTGTAGACATTTTCTGTGCAGATCTATACTCCATCTTCCTTATGACTGTAAAGATACTGCAGCACTGTTTTGTGTGGAGAAATGTTGGCTCAGCAGCTCCACTCTAGTTTTTAAAGTTTTTAAAATTTAGTTTGATGGTAAAGAGAGAATGGCTTTCTCCCCAAAGTATCAAAAACCTCTGACATCTTTACCTCCTCTCTCTAACCCCTTGATTGTATGACTTGACCCTTATAAAGAAATCACCTCCTAGGACTGATTTTCAATTAAGATACAGCCCAGGCTGTGATGTATATAAGATGTTGTACATTACACTTCTTTTTTCTCTGTCTCTTTCTCACCCTGTCTTTCACTCTTATGCTTCACACTTTTTATCTATGAAGAATGAAAGTGGACACTCGAGTTGGGTTCATTACATAAAATCCTTAGGTATATAAAAGGAACCACCTTTTGGCCTCCCCACAGTTTCTCCATAGTACAGCAAAACACAAATTAAATATTTTAATTTCATCTCCTGGTACAACAAAATAAACTCTAGATGAAGAAACACAGTTGAGATATTTTTTTCTCCAGTGATATGAATTCTGCATATTTGTATTTCAGACTATGTAGCTAAAACTTAATGTAAATTCCTTTTCCCCTTTTTGGCTCAATGAATATCATTTATTCAGTATGAAATCTTTATACTATATGTTCCATGTGGTAAGAATAAATGTACATTAAATCTTCGTAAGATGTTTGTGATTGTTTTATTCATTTAAATTGCTGGTTAAAGAAAATGGCCAGAATAATCACAAGCTATTTTGCTATGGAAACCAGATTTGTTTACTGACTAAATTTTAGTTTTGAATGGGTCATTTTGTTAACTTTCAAACTGGGTCAAACTTGCATCTAATTTTAAATTGATTAAACAGGTCTTTTTTCACTATAAAATGCATTCTTTGCGTGGTTCACGTGTATATGTCCAAAGGTATGTACAGTCCTGTAAGCTTTGCCGATATCTAAATTTTAATCACTAACGATCTGTGTTGGACTTTTTTTATTTATTATTATTATTATTAAATAGCCACATGGCTAGTAATATGGCCTGGTACGCCATTGGATGGTAAGTGGGTTTTCCTAACACCATTTTCCGCTGCCCAGTCCTGCAGGTGGCGCTGGACATTGGCTTTAGCACGGCTCTAGAGCATGCCGTTGTTTTGCAAATATATTCTTAATTGGAGTTTTACATTTTGAACTAATTTAACCTCATGCCATGCTAGGTGAGATACGCCCAGTAGAACATTACTGTCGATTGACTGGAGGATGAAGTGCTGTGAACTTAAAAAATAACAGCTGTCGATGTTTTTTAAGTTAGACCGTGTAAGATTATTTTATACGTAATTGGCTAGAAATTTCCATAGCAGTCTAATGTTAGACTATCACAGTAGATGTGGAAAGTAGTTGAACCCGAACCTGGGGGTTCTAATCTTGAGTTTTCCGAGTGTCTAGTGGGAGGAAATTAAACGTTTATAATATCTTTAAAATAGTTACTTCTACACTGAATTGAGAGATGGCTCGTGAAGTTCCGCCTAAAACAACCCGAGGACAGCGACGTGAGCTGTTTAACAGACTAAATGGGGTATAGCAGACGAATGTAAAACATTTTCAAATGTAGCGCCTCTGAGACCTGCTGATTTACTGCTGTCTTTGCCGAAGCGCTCGTATGATTTCTAAACGAGACTCTCTTCTCGACTGTTCCCGCCTTTCTAACGCGCTCCTTGTAGCTGATTTGCTGGGGACGGTGATTTATTGCTCAAAACCGCGGAGTGATATGTGAAACCAAACTATGTTGCTGGGCGCTTGAAATGGGTGGTTTTAATGTCGACAATTGTCATTCCCATGCAAATATTTATATTATTTATTGACGTTATTTGTCCCGTAGAATGTGTTTGCACTTGTCGGAACTATTTTTTTTTCTTTCCGCAGCCCCCCCCCACAACCTCGCGCGCATATAAAGAAACAGGCTTTGAATTTTTCTCAGATTAAATCCTTATAATCACTAAAATATATATATATATATATATATATATATATATATATATATATATATATATATATCACACTACTTCAAAACGTTTCCCCATTCCGAATAGGCTCATTATTGAAAGTATGGGGGCGAAAAAATGTCATTGCCCATCCCTATTTCCTGTTTGAGCCTTCTCAATGGCTGAATCACAAATGGTCCCCTACTTCCTACATAGTGCGATATGTTTTTGTATACACATTGACCGCTAAATGTTAAACATAGTGCCATGCAGTGGAGTTCATGCTCTATTTTAGGCGTAGGACAGTGGCGCTACATATAAAACACATGAAATTTAAACTAGCTTTCAGCTTTTTCAAAATAAATAAATATATTGTATTTTTTTATTATTATGAAATATTAGACGTAGATATTGTTTGTAATTTGGTATAAACTACAGTTCAGAAATCGATCTTAATCAGCTCTATAAGAAAGATGACGGTTTAGAAAGAAATTGTACAGACTTTTATTTTGACGTTGCCGAGGTAGAACACTATGGGTGTATGCGCCTTTCATCCCTGAGCACATTTTAAAAAGTGCGCTATTTATTTCACTTGCTCGCAGACATTGTCAGTGTTTTCCCATAAATATTAGCTTATTTTGTTGGTTATATAAATTCTTGATAACCGAGGTGTGATACCGGAGAAACCGTTTAATTCAGTGAAATCATTTTGTGGAGAAGTAGTGAACTATGCAGAGTTCAGATAAATATTCCAACTTGGACAAGTGGATAATTGTGCATTTTGCTTTGTTTACACGACTATTATCACTTATT
>NW_027100862.1:0-7500 GCF_029633855.1 Hoplias malabaricus
TTTTCATTTGTGGAAAAGGGCTATAATATGTTCCCTTTAACATGTTTTGTTGAGTACGTTGACCGTGGTTTAGTCTCTGAATTTCACCAGTGCAGGTGTGAAAAGCCCACTTCAAACGTTTTGAAACTGGAGGCTTGTAATAAGCTTTGCATTGATCACTCAAATCCTGCTTTTAAGGCTGCTTTCGAGTCACCCCCTGTGGGATTTTGTGGTTGGGAAATCCTTGCATAGGAGGATTTGTTGTCTTTGAACCTGGTTGTTTATTTGTTGTGTCGCACAGTTATCTGTCTGCACGTGGGTTCTTGCGTAAGTGTGATTTGAGCTGCTATAACATGCAGTGTGTGCTGTAGGAATGTATATCAGAAGTGTCTTTATTTTCCTTAGAGGACTTTTTTTTAAAGAGTTACTGGTTCAGGGATCGGGCAGAGAACTGTAGACTGTTTAGTATCGTATTGTCACTGTTAAATATCTCAATTTCAATGTAAGTTAATGTTTTATTAAGCCTTGATTCATTTTCTTTAACATTTTACTAGTTGAAACAATTAAAGAAATACCAGGAGGAAAATACATGGTACAAAACTGAAAAATGTGAGGACATGTGGACACTGTACAAAAGCATAGCCCTAGCTACTGTTAGTCCAGAGATCATGACACTCACACAAGAGGCACCAATACTGTTTCTGAAAATATTTTTCAAAAATAGTTGTCCCCACCAGCGCTTCTTTTCAAACTTCAGTAAATGCAATGCCACTGAAAGAGGAGAACGCAGACTGTCCAGACCTGCCTCGTCAGCTGACATATGCCCATGCAAGAGAGGAGGGGCCGTCCTACCCCCACAACTGTTATGTCTAAGACTTCTGGCTTTGGACGGCTGACGCATCGCTGGGAATCCAACCAGTGCTCCACTGATGTTAGGACCGCTGCGTTAGAACATTTGGTCCATAAAACCTCTTAAACTTAAAAGATAATATGTGTGCAGCCTCCTTATTTGGACATTTTTGAAAAGGATCTGAGGGCATTTTATTCCTTCATGTGTCACACATTTATCTCAAACTGCTGTAAAAAAGTTATACTGATAGCCCAAAATCCCCACACCACACACACGCACACACACACTCACACACATACACACACTCACACACATACACTCACACACACACTCACACACATACACTCACACACACACTCACACACATACACTCACACACACACTCACACACATACACTCACACACATACACTCACACACACACTCACACACATACACTCACACCCCTGGCCCAAAGCAGTGTGACGTTCTGCCTAATTTCCTATGGGATCTTATCAAGCTTGTTCCTTCCTCTTCTTTAAAGCTATGCTTTCATTTCGCGTGTCCCTTTTTCTGTCCATTCTCACTGATTACAGCTCTGTTCTTTTTCATCTTTTTCACCTACGCCCATGTTTTCCTCTTCCAGCGTCCATAACCCTGCCAGAAAGCTCAGGACCATTTACACTGTAAACAAATGACAACATTAGTCCCTCCCATTTGTGCGTGTGTGTGTTTTGTGGCTAGTGATACACCGAATCAGAAGATGTTGGGACAGTAAGGGAAAAGCAATAATAATAAAAACAATTTGTTACATTGTCTTTAATGTTTATTATATTATACAGGCTGTTTGAACCCAGTCTATTTCCTGCTTTGTCTGGTCAGAATAATTCGGTATTTTAGTATACATCCTACCTGGAGGTTGTGGGTTCGATTCCCGCTCCGGGTGACTGTCTGTGAGGAGTGTGGTGTGTTCTCCCTGTGTCTGCGTGGGTTTCCTCTGGGTGACTGTCTGTGAGGAGTGTGGTGTGTTCTCCCTGTGTCTGCGTGGGTTTCCTCTGGGTGACTGTCTGAGGAGTGTGGTGTGTTCTCCCTGTGTCTGCGTGGGTTTCCTCTGGATGACTGTCTGTGAGGAGTGTGGTGTGTTCTCCCTGTGTCTGCGTGGGTTTCCACCGGGTGACTGTCTGTGAGGAGTGTGGTGTGTTCTCCCTGTGTCTGCGTGGGTTTCCTCCGGGTGACTGTCTGTGAGGAGTGTGGTGTGTTCTCCCTGTGTCTGCATGGGTTTCTTCCGGATGACTGTCTGTGAGGAGTGTGGTGTGTTCTCTCTGTGTCTGCGTGGGTTTCCTCTGGGTGACTGTCTGTGAGGAGTGTGGTGTGTTCTCCCTGTGTCTGCGTGGGTTTCCTCCGGGTGACTTTGTGAGGAGTGTGGTGTGTTCTCCCTGTGTCTGTGTGGGTTTCCTCCGGGTGACTGTCTGTGAGGAGTGTGGTATGTTCTCCCTGTGTCTGCGTGGGTTTCCTCTGGGTGACTGTCTGTGAGGAGTGTGGTGTGTTCTCCCTGTGTCTGCGTGGGTTTCCTCTGGGTGACTGTCTGTGAGGAGTGTGGTGTGTTCTCCCTGTGTCTGCGTGGGTTTCCTCTGGGTGACTGTCTGTGAGGAGTGTGGTGTGTTCTCCCTGTGTCTGCGTGGGTTTCCTCCGGGTGACTGTCTGTGAGGAGTGTGGTGTGTTCTCCCTGTGTCTGCGTGGGTTTCCCCCGGATGACTGTCTGTGAGGAGTGTGGTGTGTTCTCTCTGTGTCTGCGTGGGTTTCCTCTGGGTGACTGTCTGTGAGGAGTGTGGTGTGTTCTCCCTGTGTCTGCGTGGGTTTACTCCGGGTGACTTTGTGAGGAGTGTGGTGTGTTCTCCCTGTGTCTGTGTGGGTTTCCTCCGGGTGACTGTCTGTGAGGAGTGTGGTATGTTCTCCCTGTGTCTGCGTGGGTTTCCTCTGGGTGACTGTCTGTGAGGAGTGTGGTGTGTTCTCTCTGTGTCTGCGTGGGTTTCCTCCGGGTGACTGTCTGTGAGGAGTGTGGTGTGTTCTCTCTGTGTCTGCATGGGTTTCCTCCGGGTGACTTTGTGAGGAGTGTGGTGTGTTCTCCCTGTGTCTGCGTGGGTTTCCTCCGGGAGACTGTCTGTGAGGAGTGTGGTGTGTTCTCCCTGTGTCTGTGTGGGTTTCCTCTGGGTGACTGTCTGTGAGGAGTGTGGTGTGTTCTCTCTGTGTCTGCGTGGGTTTCCTCCGGGTGACTGTCTGTGAGGAGTGTGGTGTGTTCTCTCTGTGTCTGCATGGGTTTCCTCCGGGTGACTTTGTGAGGAGTGTGGTGTGTTCTCCCTGTGTCTGCGTGGGTTTCCTCCGGGTGACTGTCTGTGAGGAGTTTGGTGTGTTCTCCCTGTGTCTGCGTGGGTTTGCTCCGGGTGACTGTCTGTGAGGAGTGTGGTGTGTTCTCCCTGTGTCTGCGTGGGTTTCCTCCGGGTGACTGTCTGTGAGGAGTTTGGTGTGTTCTCCCTGTGTCTGCGTGGGTTTGCTCCGGGTGACTGTCTGTGAGGAGTGTGGTGTGTTCTCCCTGTGTCTGCGTGGGTTTCCACCGGGTGACTGTCTGTGAGGAGTGTGGTGTGTTCTCCCTGTGTCTGCGTGGGTTTCCTCCAGGTGCTCTGGTTTCCTCCCACAGTACAAAAAACACATGTTGGTAGGTGGATTGGCGACTCAAATGTGTCCTTAGGTGTGAGTGTGTGTGTCTGTTGCCCTGTGAAGGACTGGTGCCCCCTCCAGGGTGTATTCCCACCTTGCACCCAATGATTCCAGATAGGCTCTGGACCCACTGCAACCCTGAACTGGATAAGGGTTACAGATAATGAATGAATGAATGAATGAATGAGTATACATCCTTGCCTGCGTTTCAGGGACGCAGCATATGCCAGAAATATGTTTGGACAGGGGCCATTTAGTGCAGGTGATGAGATAAATAACAACAACATAATGTATTGTCAACAGGTGACTGTGATCATGACTTGGTACAAAAACAGAATCCAGGAGTGTTCCAGGTACTGGACTGGTCTGTCTACAGTCCTGACCTGTCCCCAGCGGAGAACCTTGAAAATTGTGTTTCAAAAATGCAACAAAAAATGACACCACACTGTTGCACACCTTAAAGTGTGTTTGCAGTATTAAACACTCTAGAGCTTGGTCTCAATGGTGCCAAACATCTTTAATGTGTTGTAAGAAGGAATGGCAGTGTTACACAGTGGTAAATGCTATAACATCCTGGCATTTTGTTTTTAGAGAGTGCTGCAGGTCTGAAATCCAGGGATGGGCATATATTAACCAATAAAATGAAGTTGAAGGTATTTTATTTGCATTTTCTGTACTGTCTCCTCTTTTTCTTATTTAGTTCTTTCTAACAACAAAGACTGTATTTTACCTGATTGTCTGACTATATGTCACTTCATTTTTGTGTACGCCACAACTACAGACGTTTTGAAATCACCTGGCATTTGAATATTTGTTGTGTAGTGGTTTCTTACACCGTTGCGAATGAACCAGTACAAGCTACAAGTCCAGAGCCCACCTGGAACCATTGGGCGCAAGGCGGGAATACACCTTGGAGGGGGCGCCAGTCCTTCACAGGGCAACACACACAGACACACTCCCACCTACGGACACCCCTGAGTCGCCAATCCACCTACCAACGTGTGTTTTTGGACTGTGGGAGGAAACCGGAGCACCCGGAGGAAACCCACACAGACACAGGGAGAACACACCAACTCCTCACAGACAGTCACCCGGAGCGGGAATTGAACCCAATTGTGTGACTGCGACACTACCTGCTGCGCCACCGTGCCGTCCATAAGGAGTGTATATCATTAGCTGCAAACCAGGGACTTAGAGCATGTTCCCACAGTCAGAAATGTTTGCATTATATGTTGACAATAAGAAGTTAATGATTTTTTATAGTGACTAATCTTGACAGCTCTATCACTGTGTAGCCCAGGTTTATGTGGGATGTCATTCCACAGAGAAGTGCGCTTCAGTGAGGTGTCAGTGTTGGCAGGCTTCACTGTGATTCTATCAGCTATTCAGCTCTACTGAGCGCTCAGAATGCATGAACATAGCCATAGACCTCAGAGGAGGAATTGCAGTTTAAGAGAACAGTGGGAGGCCCAAAAGTGGTAGAGGTGAAGAGATGAAGAGATGTGCTGGTGAATGGGGGCGGTGGAACATTTCATGGAGAAGAGGACGTCAGGATGAGAGTTCCAGAAAATTTAGCTGACAGAAGAAAGATGTGAAATGAAATGGAAAAACAACCTAAGCTTTGCTGTAGATGAGAGAGTGAGGGAGAGACAGAGAGAGGTATAGAGAAGAGAGAGAGAGAGAAGGAGAGAAGAGGGGGAGAGGGAGAAGGAGAAAGGGGGTGAGAGAGAGAAAAGAGAGGGGGGATAGAGAAGAGAGGGATAGAGAAGAGAGAGAGAGAGAGAGAGAGAGAGAGAGAGGGATAGAGAAGAGAGAGGGAGAGAGAGATGGATAGAGAGAGAGAGAGGAAGAGAGAGATGGATAGAGAAAGAGAAGAGGGGGAGAGAGAAGAGAGAGAGAGAGAGAGGGGGAGAGAGAGATGGATAGAGAGGGAGAGAGGGATAGAGGAGAGAGAGAGAGAGGGATAGAGAAGAGAGGGAGAGAGAGATGGATAGAGAGAGGAATAGAGAAGAGAGGGATAGAGAAGAGAGAGGGAGAGAGAGAGAGGAAGAGAGAGATGGATAGAGAAAGAGAAGAGGGGGAGAGAGAAGAGAGGGATAGAGAAGAGAGAGAGAGAGGGATAGAGAAGAGAGAGAGAGAGAGGGAGAGAGAGATGGATAGAGAGGGAGAGAGGGATAGAGAAGAGAGAGAGAGAGGGATAGAGAAGAGAGGGAGAGAGAGATGGATAGAGAGAGGGAGAGAGAGGGATAGAGAAGAGAGGGAGAGAGAGATGGATAGAGAAAGAGAAGAGGGGGAGAGAGGGAGAGAGGGATAGAGAAGAGAGAGAGAGAGAGAGAGAGGGAGAGAGAGATGGATAGAGAGAGAGAAGAGAGGGAGAGAGGGATAGAGAAGAGAGAGAGAGAGGGATAGAGAAGAGAGAGAGAGAGAGAGGGAGAGAGAGATGGATAGAGAGGGAGAGAGGGATAGAGAAGAGAGAGAGAGAGAGGGATAGAGAAGAGAGGGAGAGAGAGATGGATAGAGAGAGGAATAGAGAAGAGAGGGAGAGAGAGATGGATAGAGAGAGGAATAGAGAAGAGAGGGAGAGAGAGATGGATAGAGAGAGGGATAGAGAAGAGAGGGAGAGAGATGGATAGAGAGAGAGAGAGAGATGGATAGAGAAAGAGAAGGGGGAAGTGAGAGAGAGTAGTGGTTAGAGTAGAGAGAGTGGGAGAGAGAGGAGAGATGAGTGAGAGAGGAGAGGTTAGAGAGAGAGGTGAGAGAGATGATAGAGAGGATAGAGAAGAGAGGGAGAGAGAGTGGATAGAGAGAGGAATAGAGAGAGAGGGAGAGAGAGATGAGAGTGAGGATAGAGAAGTTGAGGGAGTAGATGATTGAGAGTGTGTGAGTGTATGGATAGTGTGAGGGTAGTGAAGAGAGGGTAGAGGATGGATAGAGAGAGGGAGAGAGAGTAGGATGGTTAGAGAGAGGGGGAAGTGATGAGTTTGAGAGATTGTGAAATGACAGAAATGCTGTAGTTGTAGTTTTGAGTTGTTTGTTTGGTAGTTTGTTTGTTCATTGAACACACACACACACACACACACACACACACACTTCACGTGAGGAGTTAAGGTGTCTTGTCTCTGTGATACATGATTTTCACTTTGACTTTTTAGTTGAGCAAGGGGAAAAAAAATATCCCAGAAATTGTTCAATCGTTAATGATCCAACACATTTTCCAGAGCTCATATGTGAACACAGCCTTGGAGAACGCTAACGTTTATATCAACTCAAGGTCGACTCACGCCGTCTTAATCTTCCGTTTCACAAGGTAGTGATGTAGTGTATTACTTTCATAATCTGTGAAGTCCACTGTGTAGGGATTAGGGCTCCATTTGGAACAGGGTGCAGTTTACATCTGGTGCCAGGGTAGAAACAAATAACTAGCCCACATTTTTCCCACCTGGTTCCCAGTATTATTCCCTTCTTCCACATTTTTATTAGTTCCGTGACGTCCAAACCAATGTCGCCAGAATTTAGCTGGAATTAAAGAATAGAATGAGTCCTGGAGATGAAATCTACACAGTTTTAAACTCTACAGTAATATAGGATAAGGTGCAGAATAAGGCAGTGTAGGGTACGGTATAGAGTTTGAGTCTAAGCAGGACCTAGGTGTTGTTTCTGGTGTAGGTTCGACTCAGAAGCGTGAATTGAACTGTATGGAGACTGTGGAGGTGCTGTGGTAATGTGGTAATAAGTAAGAGCTGGTGCCATGTCACGCAAGTAAGACTGAAAACAAAATATTTTATTAATTTCCTGCTTTGTTGGGAATCAATTCAATCTGTTTTGCTTGAGTCTGAGTATCAGTTGCCAACTCCTCATTTCTGATCGGTTTGGGGTGAATTCACATGTGTTGACTTATGTATTTCTGCGCAATGATCCAAAAAGTTTTTTTTCTCTCTCTCTCTTTTTCTCTCTATCTTCTCTAACTCTCTCTCTCTC
>NW_027100862.1:10000-17626 GCF_029633855.1 Hoplias malabaricus
TGGTGGCACAGCAAGTAGGATACCGGGATGTGGGTTCTAGTCCCGCTCCGGGTGACTGTCTGTGAGGAGTGTGGTGTGTTCTCCCTGTGTCTGTGTGGGTTTCCTCCAGGTGACTGTCTGTGAGGAGTGTGGTGTGTTCTCCCTGTGTCTGTGTGGGTTTCCTCCGGGTGACTGTCTGTGAGGAATGTGGTGTGTTCTCCCCGTGTCTGTGTGGGTTTCCTCCAGGTGACTGTCTGTGAGGAGTGTGGTGTGGTCTCCCTGTGTCTGCGTGGGTTTCCTCTGGGCGACTGTCTGTGAGGAGTGTGGTGTGTTCTCTCTGTATCTGTGTGGGTTTCCTCTGGGTGACTGTCTGTGAGGAGTGTGGTGTGTTCTCCCTGTGTCTGCGTGGGTTTCCTCTGGGCGACTGTCTGTGAGGAGTGTGGTGTGTTCTCTCTGTATCTGTGTGGGTTTCCTCCGGGTGACTGTCTGTGAGGGGTGTGGCGTGTTCTCCCTGTGTCAGCGTGGGTTTCCTCCGGGTGACTGTCTGTGAGGAGTGTGGCGTGTTCTCTCTGTGTCTGTGTGGGTTTCCTCCGGGTGACTGTCTGTGAGGAGTGTGGTGTGTTCTCCCTGTGTCTGCGTGGGTTTCCTCTGGGCGACTGTCTGTGAGGAGTGTGGTGTGTTCTCTCTGTATCTGTGTGGGTTTCCTCCGGGTGACTGTCTGTGAGGGGTGTGGCGTGTTCTCCCTGTGTCAGCGTGGGTTTCCTCCGGGTGACTGTCTGTGAGGAGTGTGGCGTGTTCTCTCTGTGTCTGTGTGGGTTTCCTCCGGGTGACTGTCTGTGAGGAGTGTGGTGTGTTCTCCCTGTGTCTGTGTGGGTTTCCTCCGGGTGACTGTCTGTGAGGAGTGTGGTGTGTTCTCCCTGTGTCTGTGTGGGTTTCCTCCAGAAACAGCGTGAACAGAATGTGAACAGCGTAAAATACTGTAAACCTGTAAAATCACTGACAACTTTATGAGATACATTTCGCTGGTGGAACACACTGACCACTGCAGTGATATTGATGTGTGTGGCAATACCCAAATTATATCCAATCACCAGAACTACAGTCCCAAAGTGACTGTCATTAATGCAGTGTTAATGACTGATGCTCCACAGTTTTTAATCTGTACTCATGAATAGTTTCTCTTACGTGGCCAATGAGGAGTGGAAGTCCCAGGTAGGTGTTTCTACAAAAGTGTCCAGGGTGTGGAAGTGCAGTACAGATGTTTGTAATAATATTTCACCCAATGTTAATTATTGACTTGTAAGAAATGTGTGTCGATAAAGAGTCATTACTAGAGATTTCCAGTAAAAAACAAACAAAAGTTATACAATAGGGACTTCTAATATAGAGGCCAGTGAGTGCAGTATACAGTAAGTGTTTCTAATCAATTGGCCATTGCGTATTACTAAAAAGAGTGACCCAATTGTAGCTAGACCTTGAGACTTGCAGTTCGATGCTTCTTTTGGCTCGCTTCTTTTGTTCTGTCCTTGGCATCTCTGTTGTGCAATGAGTTTCTCCCTCTCTTGGTCACGCAAGAAGGACAGGGAGAAGTAGGGAAACTGTAACTTGAGTTTTCACATTCCTATGAGAAACTCACACGGATTCCAGCCACAAGAACTGCTTCTCGCGCAGAGAATCCGGCCTGTCGCCAGTTTTATTTCTGAAAATATGGGTACGGCGTCCCTGTTGTGTACTTAAGGCTTATATAACACACTGAGAGGGGTTTTGTGATTTTGTTGGGTATTTAAAAAGGGGACATTTTGGTATGCCACAAAAGCATTTATCTTTCTTCCTGTGCTCGTCTTCTGTCTTTTCCTTCCTTCCTATTTGGGCTAAGGGTTAGCGTATCTGAAAAGCTTCCCTAGTGCATAAAGATGGAAGTGGAGCGCTATCTCCAAAAGGGCCTGGGAAAGGTGGCGTTTAGGAGGCCGTGCTGCGTTGTGCTTGAAGTGAAGAACTGTTAGTGTTGGCACCGTTCATTGCCAGTTTATCACTATTTAAGACTTGTGTTGGAGCGCTTTCCAGTGTTGTGCTGTTGTAGACGTTCTGCTGTCCAAGAACTGATTTGGACTTCAAGTATTTATACAGATTATCAGAGCCGGTTTAATGACTGCGTGTTCTAAAAGCCAGGTTTGCCCTGAGAGAAAGCAGGGTGTTTTGGCTTGTGGGCAGTGATACCTCAGTGGTGAGCCTTTAGAGGAATCTCAGTGGCTGCTGTTGTGTCCTGATATGATTGTGATATTATGTATATTTTGGCAGTGTCTGGATCTGAAGTGGCAAATAACATGAATAAGTTCTTGCTTCTCCTTTTTTGGGCTATGGGAAAGCAGCTCAGAGTCAAAGGACATGAGGAAGACAAACCATGTCCAAATGTGAATTCTTGCCTGTTTGTTTTCTTAAAGTCATCCCACTTGAAACTCTATAGCCAGATGAGCTTGCATAATGCCTGCGCCGGACAATGGACGGCCTTCTTCCATCAGCTACATTCCCTGCTGACATGGACACAAAGAAGCTACTGGCACAACTCCCCATCACTCTACACTGTAATAATCTAAAGCCATCTCAGCATTCACTCATCTGTGCAGAGGGAGACTCTACTGGGATCAAGGCTGAGAAAATATAGTGCTGAAAGTTTTTTAACTATAGTTAGTGGTTGCTGAAACATCAGCATGAGGTGGGGGTCACTTACAAAGCTGCAGTTGTGTTTACAATATCTGGCCAGACCTAAGCAAATTTAGATGTTTGCAAAAGTTCTAGCTTACACGGTCTTTGCTAAAATGAAGGGAAGTTATACACAGCACGGTAGCGTCGCTGTAGTGTCCAGGATCCTGGGGTTGTGGGGGGTTCGAGCCCCACTCCTTGTGACTGTTTGTGAGGAGTTTGTTGTGTTCTCCCTGTATCTGGATGGTGCTCCATTTCCAGGTGCTCCCATTTCCTCCCAAAGTCCAAAAACACACAATTGGCTTCTCAAAAAGTAGCCGAGTGTGTGTCGCCCTGCGAAGGATTGGCGCCCACTCCAGGGTATGTTCCCGCCTTGCACCCAGTGATTCCAGGTGGGTTCTGGACCAACCCCAACCCTGAATTGAAGAAGTGGCAATAAATGACTGAATGAAAATTAGTGAGAGGCTCACAGTAATCACCTACTGTTTACTTGCAAATATCTTAAACATAAAATGTAGCCCCCTGTGAAGGACTGGCGCCCCCTCCAGGGTGTATTCCCACCTTGCGCCCAACGATTCCAGGTAGGCTCTGGACCCACCGCAACCCTGAACTGGATAAGTGCTTACAGATAATGAATGAATGAATGAATGAATAAAATGTAGCCTCTGTGTAAGTGATGATATATGTATATTTTGCAGTTTATTCATTATCATATATAAGCGAATACTCAGAAGTTCAACAGACGTATATACTTGTACAATTGTGGAGCTTTTCCAATGCATCATACCTACTCTACACTGTAAAAGATTGCTGTAAATTTACAGCGAGTCTGCTACAGTAATTTACTGTAAATCACAGTATTTACAGTAAATTACTGTATTATTCAATTACAGTAATATGCTGTAAATTTGAAATACAGTAGTGTTCCTGTAAAAATACAGTAAATGGCTGAGAACTCTGCTGCCACTATTTTACTGTAAAATTTACAAGAAATGTTTTACAGTGTACTCAAATCTGCTCACCTCTACTTGGTCGTGAACACCCCCCCACACACACACACACTAAGGGCAGTCATCCCAGTACTCAGGGAGCAGTTGGGGGTTAGTTGCCATGGATGCTCCTTTTCTGCCTCTGCCTCTGCCTCCTAATTTTACTTCAAATCGGTAACCTTCCTTTCCCAATCCCACTTCCCTAACCATTAGAGTATTAGGTCTGATGCCTTACTGACCTTGCACTCGAGGGCCCTGTAATATTCCATCCCCTGCTAGCGATCATCTGACAGTTAATAATAACCAGGAACACAATATTTCATATTTTATTGAATGTTTTTATAACTGTGAATACGTTTTATTGAACATCCCAAACAGTTGGACAACACTAAGAGCAAGGACTAGACGTAATACGAAGTGTCTCCAGATGATTAGTTTATAGCATTAAAAACATTGGAGCTGTTTCTTATTTAGTTAGTTTTTTTCACATGGGACAGTGACGCAGTCTCCTCGTACAAAAACAATCAGCTCTGGAACATTGCTACCTCCTGTGCGCTAATGCTGCTGTTAGAATGACTCTGCACATTTTTTTTTTGAGGTTTTTGTTGGATCTCAAGAGGCATTTTCCCACAAAGATTCTGATTCATTTCAAATCCTTTACTGTTCTCATTTTGCTGATTGCCTGAGAGATGAATTACTGACAGAGCCGATGGAAACCTGGAGAACAGAACAGGCCACTTCAATAATAACAGTGTAATGTGAAGCTTGGAGATCAAAAGTGCGTCATTTCTGATACATCTTCTGTTCCAAACTGGCTGTGAATCATGTGTTCGGAAAACTGCCTACTGCCATGTAAAGTTTGTTTTTCCCCCATTGTGGCTAGCATTAAAATCAGAAAAGGAATTGAGCCATCTGCAGCAAATAAAACATTCTGGGAGGCCAACGACCAAGGCCAGTAATGCACAAGTAGCAGTAGGGGCTCTAGGAAGAGGATGGCATGGGAGGGGGGTGTTCCAGTAAAATGAAACTCAGTTAAATATTACATCACTGCAACCTTAAACGATTACTATAAGTGGAGAAAACTAGTAAAGTACTGTGTTTATTCAAATCTTATACTTCTATGTATTTGCAAGAAAGGAATTCTGCTTTTTACTCTGATACCTTTTAGCCTTTATATTAAATATTGGTTACAAAAATGGAAATAATTCAATAATAATTATGCAGGTGGTGATAATGTTCTGGCTTATTAGTGTGTGTTCATAGTGAGTGCATTACCATACTAGTGTTTACAGTGTTTTTGTGAACAGATTACAGTGCATTGACTTTAGGTTTTGTGAGCTGATGTATATGTGTTTAGGTTTGTAATCTGATTACTACTCGAGTCATTCATTCATTCATTCCTTCGTTCATAGTCTGTAAGCGCTTATCCACTTCAGATTGGCAGTGGGTCCGGGGATCCCACCCTGTAGGGGGCGCCAGTCCCTTTCAGGGGCGATTACACACTCACACTATGGACACTTTTGAGTCGCCAATCCACCTACCAACGTGTGTTTTTGTACCATGGGAGGAAACCCATACAGACACAGGGAGAACACACCGCACTCCTCACAAAATGTGTCCTGAGGCAGGGTTCCAACCCCCATGACAAGAGCAATTTTACACATATATTCTATGAGATAATGTATGACACTTTAAAATGTTATGAATACAGAATTCATAGGAACTGTTACCAAAATGGGGTCTTCATGATTGTCACTGACAATGCTATTTTATCTGAACTCGTAACGGACTGTTACTTTTAGACAGTGTTATGAAGGCAAGAAATTAGTCGTCGATGACGTGTGCAGACGACTTGAGGTTCTCTGTCTATTACTGTAAGCTGAGGTTAGACCGGGGCACCGCTACAGACATGCATTTCCTGATGACACAATGAAGCTACTGTGGTCTTAACACCTGACATCACATATTAGCTTTTTAAAGAGTAGCAGTGGCGTAAAAGACTCCTGTTTTCCTGTCTCCCTAGCACAGACCAGGTGTGCCTCATTAAATGTTTTCTCACTGTAAGGAAGAGGATGTTGAAGTCCACTGAGCTTGGATAGGAAGGAAGAAATAGTCTTTAATTACTGAAAAGAATCGCATACATTTAGGGTCAGCTGTGTCTAAGGTAAACAATTAATGTGTAAGTATTCAACTTCTATTTTGCTAAAAATCCCACGTCTAATTTCCTGGACAGTGCTTTAATTAATAGAGCTTTGGCCTTTCTGGCTTTCCCATAACCTGATATAAACATTCTCTTTGTTTTATATTTATTTTATTACTATTATGAATTCCTTTAAGCAGAAATGTGAGAAACTTGTCTCCTCCATAAAGAGTTTTGACCACATTCCCTTTAGAAAAGCTATAGCCTTTTTAAGGACATCTCTCTCTTAATCCTTTAAAAAGTGACAGCTTTATTTTAAAAACCATCCTCCTCAGTCCTCCATTCGTGTAAGAGCATGTCATCACAACGAGTGCATTATGAAATCGCATCTGACACTTGTTGAATGTCATTAACCTGCTCGTTTTTAGCAAAAAAAAGTTTTTTTTTCTTTTCTCTCCAGCTGGTCATTTGAGCTGTGAGCTGTAGTTCATGTCCCCAGGCTCCTTGATCTGCTGCAATGACCTCGTCATGAACCAGATATCAAGGGGCTGCCTCCTTTGTAAAGGACCAGCAGCAATCTCCCACTCACTGCAGTCCAAAGCAAAAGACTCTCATTTGACAGTAGTTCTGCTGAAAAGATTAGAGCCTGTATATGAACCTGTGCAGCTGTGGCCGAACCCAGTTCCGGTGAAAAATTCCTCCAGAGTAACTTTCAAAGCTGTTGATATTAGCAAATGATATATATTTTTATTAGTTGCGCTTTGGTGAGGCTCAGTTTTATCAGCTGCTCTAAAGGTTTCTTTTAAATGCTGCCTGCAGTGCATAAAATGGACCTGAAACATAAAGGTATACAACGCATTTGTGACCAGTGCTAGCTGTTATCACTGGACTGCCATGTTGATTTAGTACACGTGCACGAGATTGCACCAGTGGAGGAAGAGGACTGGAAGAGGAAAAATAAAGAAGAAACAAATATGAAATACTACCTTAATAGCTAATAGCTGCTGCCTTTGTTGGGGCTGAGGAGGATTTTTTGCTTTAATGGAACACCAAAATGGTAGGGCCACAATAAATCTAAAATATTAACTCACTGTTGAGTCTGTTTGTGTGCTGTAAACCAGACTGATGTGTTTTTGAAGCCCCAGTGTCTGTAAATGAGTAAAAAACAAAGTGGCTCGGTCTGGTATGCTAGGCTTTCTCTCTCTCTGCTCATGGGAGAGAATAGACATCTGTCTGTGGTTGTTTTTGTTGTTTTTGTTTTTTTGGACAAAGGAGAGAATTCCCCACATTCAAAAGCTTTATTTAAAAAAAAGCAATATTTGCTTATTTTTGCAGTTTCGGATCACTGAGGTGTAAATTTCTCCAAACTCAGGAGACGGCTAACTGCATTAGCAAATGTGCTACAAAACTAACCCTAGCTACAAATGAGTTTCTGTGGTAATTCAACAAGTGAATAAAAACTTACAGACCAGTTTAATTTCAGTTGTTTTTCTTCTCAAACACACTGTTCCACATTGAAAGAGGTGGAGATCCTGAATGTAAACAACTGAGAGATAATTGTGTTTCCCTATAATCATAAACTTCCTCTTTAATGTTCTAGAAATGTTGATAACTGATTTGCAGAGAAAAGCATATTGTAATTTAGTAAATTAGTGTAATCATAGTTTCTTTGCAGAATATTTAACATATCGTTAGTCAATTAAAAAATTGAATTAAGTATAAATAAATAAATAAAGTATCTCAGTTTTTGATGATTTTTAATTTTCTACATTTGAACACATTAGCTGTGCTTCTAATAGACCAATAGAAATGCTCCAA
>NW_027100863.1:0-17500 GCF_029633855.1 Hoplias malabaricus
TCTCTCACCTTCTCTCTCTCTCTCTCTCCCCCTCTCTCCCCCCTCTCCCCCCCCCCTCTCTCTCTCTCTCTCTCTCTCCCCTTCTCTCCCCCCCCTCTCTCTCTCCCCTCTCTCCCCCTCTCTCTCTCTCCCCCTCCCCCCCTTCTCTCTCTCTCTCTCTCTCTAGACAGTTTAGCTCCCCAGTAAATGTGTCCATTAGAGATCTGAAGGCTAACTCTGCAGCAGTGACATGGGACATCCCCGACGCAGAACCTGTTATCGGATTCGCCATCACGCAGCAGGTATGACTGTGTGTGTGTGTGTGTGGGTGGGGGGTGTGTGTGGGGGGAGTAGGAATCACTCAGTAATATGTACTGCTTCTTATGAAGAAGTGCCAAGAAAGTACACTATAAAAGTCATCATAGTACAGGAAAAGTACACTGGAAAACACAGTCTGTTACATTTACATATATTATAATATGTCATATTACTTCCTTATGTTTCGTCCTTCTGCTTTACATTTATTTATTTATTTATTTAAACATTTATTTATTTTAGACACTTTCTGTTTGTTTGTATTAGTGACTTTTATTTTGAAAAAGGACATTTTCCCCTCTTCCACCCAAATTCAGACCAGAGAGCGTTGTCCTTTGAATATTGTGTAAATGCTAATTATTAGTTCACTTCTCTTTTGGAGAGGAAACGAAGGGCGAGACGGCCACACTGTCTCAGCTCCAGTCATTCATTTATTTATTCATTTTTGTAAATGCTTCTTTCTAATCCGGATCACAGTGGGCCCTGGACCCACCTGGAGTCATTGGGTGCTACACTGTCACGGGTACAACACACCCAGCTCCTCACCGACAGTGACTCAAGGCTGGATTGAACTGAGACCCTGGACCGTGTTTTTAAGTCAGAGGTGACATAGACCAATCAGAGCCCACCACAAAAACAGCTCCTGAGCTGAAAGAGTTGGTGATTGAAGTGCTGGTTAAACATACTTCTGTTTTGTTTGATTAAGGTGTGTGTGTGTTTTGGATCAGCGCTGTAAACTTTGCTCGTCCTTGTTCTTCGTCCAAACAGAAGAAGGATGTGCGCATGATACGCTTCATCCAGGAGGTGAACACGACCACGCAGAGCTGTGCATTATGGGATTTGGAGGCGGACACCGACTACATTGTGCATGTGCAGTCTATCAGTGTGCGTGGGACCAGTCCACCCAGCGAGCCGCTGCACTTCAGGACGAAGAAGGAAGCCGACAGACAGGCCTCTAAGAGTAAATGTCCACACATTACATATCACTAAATGTAGGTTTTCCTGCATCATTAGAACTTCTGACCAATAGAAATGCTCTAAACATCTCTATGTTAAACATAATGTAGATAGGGAGATCAGCCATCCCGTATTTGGGTTTCATGAGCTCAGTCTTCCATCTATCTCTCTGCTCATGCAACTAGCTGATGTGACAGATCTGGGCAGTTTACATTCTCCTCTGGTATGTTAAGCTACTACGTTTGATCACCCCTCTGGAGTGATAAAACCCTGTCCACTGCCTTTGGGATGAATTAGTTTGGTGTTTGTGATCCAGAACTAATCATCCACCATCAGTGCCCGACCTCGGTGACGTTTTTGTAACTGAGTTCAATCAAATCCTCACAGCAATGTTCCAAAAAGTGGCTGTTAGCTCAGCGTAGGGGAGTTTAGACACGTTCTGTTATGAGCCTTGACTGCAGAAGAAACCCAATCCTAAGCAGATAAAACACTCCAGGGAGGCTTTACCCAATGACTGCTCAGAAAGGCAACACAAAGCTTTTTAGCCTGGTGTGGCTCTGTGGTGGCGCATGGAGGAATGCCCTTGAGTTGCAGCAGGTTTCCAATGCGGTTGGTTAGCATGCAGTGACCAGCTCCTGCTCGTCAATCAATACCCTCTGTGCGATACTTCATTCTCGCCGTTAGCACAACAAGTCCAGTGGACGTCTAATTGGGGATTCTGGGGCTTTCCTCCCAAAGTGATTGTCTGCTTGTCTCTACTTACCTGGAATTTTAAACTCTTCCCTCAGAGGGTCCTGAAAACCCAGTGAAGCCAGGCACAGTGTCCCAGAGCAATTTAACACCTCAGATTTTTGACAGGGGCAGACTGTGTGGCACAGAGGACACAAATCATCATCAGAATTCACAACAAGAACAATGCCTTATAGAAAACACACTTCAAGGATAAAGGGCTGTGCACCATGTCAAACAAATCTGTCTTCGATCCTTCATTGTTTATTTTGTGCACAGATATGTGTTAAAGCATTTTTTGTGTGACAAACATTCAAACATTCTCCCACTCTTTTGATCTTTTATGGTAAATGTTGCACATTATTTAAAATCACAAAATAAAGAAGAATCAAAAAACTAAAACTACAGTATTGATCTGCTACATTGGGAGAAGCCTTGGCCTAATGGTTACAGACCAGGCTTGGTACCAGTAGGTTGCTGGTTCGACCCCCAGGAACCAGCGGGAACATCCAGCTGATGCAAGCCCCTGAAACCCCAGACACTCCCCAGGCTCCAGGGATAGCTGCCCGCCGCTCTGGGTGTGTGTTCACAGCCCCTACTGCACTAGTGTGTGTGTGTGTGTGTTTACTGTCACAGTTGGGTTAAATGAGGAAGACACATTTTGTTGTAAATTGTATAATGACAAATGATTGCACATTATTATCATTATATATTATAAATTATTCACAAACACTAACATCGAAATCATCAAAGCCACAACTCAAAACCAGTCTTTCACAGGGCAACGCAGACACACACACATTCACTCACACACTCACACCTACAGACACTTTTGAGTCGCCAATCCACCTACCAACGTGTGTTTTTGGACTGTGGGAGGAAACCGGAGCACACCACACCCCTCACAGAGAGTCACCCGGAGGAAACCCATGCAGACACAGGGAGAACACACCACACTCCTCACAGTCAGTCACCCAGAGGAAACCCACACAGACACAAGGAGAACACACCACACTCCTCACAGACAGTCACCCAGAGGAAACCCACGCAGACACAGGGAGAACACACCACACTACTCACAATCAGTCACCTGGAGGAAACCCACGCAGACACAGGGAGAACACACCACACTCCTCACAGACAGTCACACAGAGGAAACCCACGCAGACACAGGGAGAACACACCACACTCCTCACAGTCAGTCACCCAGAGGAAACCCACGCAGACACAGAGAGAACACACCACACTCCTCACAGACAGTCACCCGGAGCGGGAATCGAACCCAGAACTTCCAGGTCCCTGGAGCTGTGTGACTGTGACACTCCCTGCTGCACCACCATGTTGCCTTTTACAAGAAACAAGTAAATTCCAAAAATAAGCTTCCTCAGTTTTTTTCCTGAACGCAGGCGGTGGCTCTTAAGCTGTTTTTCAGTCAAAACCTTGCACTTTTCTCCTTCCACAGTACTTCATACAAACTTGTGGTTTTTGGTTGAAATGGTTCTGAGCGACTGTAACCAACCCAGAACTTTATCAGAGCGTCTCATAGAGATCCCAGAGCACCCCGAGGAAACTCACGTGGATACAGGGAGAACACACCAAACTCCTCATAGACAAGGGCCTGAACCCACAACACCAAGTCGCCACCGTGCTGCCCACGTAATTCAGTTATTAAGTGATTACGACTGACAGACAAAAACAAAGAATATTCTTAAAGACTCACTTACACCCAGTGTCTTTCCAAACTCACTGTTTGCTTTGCTCCAGTTAATGTCATTTTGTATTTACATAAAGCAGAGCTGTGATTGGAGAAACTGTGACAATCCTGAAGTACAAGCTGCAATCCTGAACCCCATTTCCTGAAGGTGTACTGAAAACTCTTGGAATGTGAAACTGACATTGACTCTTTACTTTCCCAGACGAAGTGACCATGGAGGAAGTGGGACAGACCACTCAGCTCAGGGCGGGGGAGCTCATCATCATCGTGGTGGTGCTAATAATGTGGGCAGGTAAGAACAGAGAAAGATCGGTATACTGACCAGGTGGGCTGCTCACACTGGCCCGATGTTTAACCAATCACTGAGCTTTGAAAGGTCCATTTATGGGGTCAACATTTAATACTTGGATTTGGGGAAACATTGAATATAAAGGCATGGAAAAACTCTTTTTTCTGGGCTCCCCCTTCAGATGTAGTGTGTAATTCACTCTTTACAGCACTGTCCAAACATCGAAAAGTGGGGGTCAGGGGGTGGGGGTTGATTCGTACCCATGTCCAGAAGTTACACAGTTTAGTTTCTGCAGTGCTGAGCCCAGAGTAGCAACCAGAGATGCTCTGTTCTGCCTATTCCAGGTCAGTGACGCATCACAATAATTTAGAAGTGTTTGTTTTATAGCAAAAACCCTACCTAGTGTTCCACATCCAACAGTTGCCCCATTTTCCAATACCTCGCTTTGTCTTTTTACCCGTCAGGCGTGATCGCCCTCTTCTGTCGTCAGTACGACATCATCAAAGACAACGAGCCCAACAACAACAAAGATAAAGCTAAGAACTCGTCCGAGTGCAGTACCCCTGAGCACCCGAGTGGTGGGCTGTTGAGAAGCAAGGTATAACTTCCCCCTACTCTTCCCACCTGGAGCGCAAAGGACCTCAGGCAGGTGAAATGTTTTGTCAAAATCTGATAAAGCTTCAATTTCATTTTCATCACAGTGCAATTGGGCCATCACAGGACCCCCACAGAGCAGGTGTGATGTGGTGGTGGGGTGTTAGTGTGTGTTGTGCTGTAAAGTCAGAGAGAGTAGCTCATCTGTTGCTGGTGGTGTTGGTCATCATCAGTGGCATTTTTGCTGTATTTTAGTGGTTGGTGGACTATTCTCAGTCCAGCAGTGACACTGAGGGGTTTAAAAACTCCTTCACCTTTGGAGACTATTTCATTTTATCAGTCGATAAGGTCTTCATTTCACCTGGACCCTTCTTGATACTCATTCAATTAGCACCAGGTCTAGCACCTTACAGCTCTTAAGGACAGTGGTTCATTACATTGAAGGACATTTTACTGGAAGGTGTGAAGGATATAAAATGGTCATTGACATTTTCAAACACATTTACTGCAGTTCCAAGGCCACTGTCTCTCCCACCACACAGCCATACACTCTCTGTGCACAATCCAATACCTTCTCTCCCTCTCAACCCTGCGCAGAAGTCAAAAGACTAGTTTCTTTGTTGTTGTTGTTGCAATCAATGAAAATCAGTCAAGCCATTCATTAATTCATACATTCATTTATTCACACACTCACCCAGTCACTCACACCTGGGGATAACTCACACTAACCCAGTCACCTACTGCCACACCTGTGGATAACTTCACACACTCACCAAATCACTCACACTCACACCTGTGAACAACTTCACACACTCACCCAGTCACTCACTGCCACACCTGTGGATAACTTCATACACTCACCCAGTCACTCACATTCACACCTGTGGACGACTTCACACACTCACCCAGTCACTCACTGCCACACCTGTGGATAACTTCATACACTCACCCAGTCACTCACATTCACACCTGTGGACGACTTCACACACTCACCGCCACACCTGTGGACGACTTCACACACTCACCCAGTCACTCACATTCACACCTGTGGACGACTTCACACATTCACCACCACACCTGTGGATGACTTCACACACTCACCCAGTCACTCACTGCCACACCTGTGGATAACTTCACACACTCACCCAGTCACTCACACTCACACCAGTGGACAACTTCACACACTCACCCAGTCACTCACATTCACACCTGTGGATGACTTCACACACTCACCCAGTCACTCACTGCCACACCTGTGGATAACTTCATACACTCACCCAGTCACTCACATTCACACCTGTGGACGACTTCACACACTCACCACCACACCTGTGGATGACTTCACACACTCACCCAGTCACTCACTGCCACACCTGTAAATAACTTCACACACTAACCAAGTCACTCACACTCACAACAGTGGACAACTTCACACACTCACCCAGTCACTCACATTCACACCTGTGGATGACTTCACACACTCACCGCCACACCTGTGGACGACTTCACACACTCACCCAGTCACTCGCTGCCACACCTGTGGACAACTTCACACTCTCACCCAGTCACTCATACACTCTAAAGAAGTGTAGGAACTCTAAGGACCTGAATAGTGGAAACTTTTCCCAAGGAAACTCCAACCCAGAGAAGTGTATACAAAGTGAGGCTTAATTAGTAGAGTATTGCTTTCCATTATGAGGCTGACTGGGTTTTTTAACACCTCAGACGATTTCAGTGGCCTGTCAGCATCGCATGTCCGTGTTCCATAGCGTATATGCCCTCCATTGTTGTTTGTGGCTATGACATTGGGAATCATGGGGGAACCATGTTCTTCGGGTTTTGCAGTGTGTTCCATAAATGTGGTTCATTTGGCTTGGTTAGTTTATTTATTTATTTATTTATTTATCTCGCTTATGACTCTGTTGCACCTACTGCATTAACCCTATATGTTCTGTCAACAGCATTTCCACTCCAATGAGAAGCAGTCGTTGTTGGCAACCATTATTGAAGTATGATGGGACACATTTCTTCAACAGCGTACAAATGTATGGAGTCATCCGCAGCGCTTGATTGGATGAGCTGAGCCCATTCGGCTCGCAGGGATGATCCAAGTTCTGTGGAAATTAGCTCCAGTAAAACTCTCGACTTGGCCTAAAAATACTGCAGGTCTGACCTCAGTAAAAGGCCATGGATCTCCTCTCTCAGTCTCCAGGGGCCCGGGAGATAAAGCCCAGTGGCGTGACTGACCGGCAGAAAGGTGATTAACTCGGCCACAGAGCCACGGAGTGAAAAGCAGGGCAGGACCACATGTTTCTCTCCGCTTCTTATCAATAAACTGCCAGCTGCTTTCAGCATCATAAAACCACTGCAGTTGCAGGGATGGCAGAAACCCATAGGCCTCCAGCTTTCCCTCTCTTTTCTTCTGCCACTTCTTTCTATCTTTCTATTTTCCCCCGATTTGATTCACTTCAACCCTTCTCCAAGTCCAGCTGCCAGTGTTTGTTCTCCTTTTCTTTCAGTAGGGCTTTATTCCCACAGTGGAAGCAAATCTATTTCCATGGCTCTGTAGATATTTTCTAATCGTTTGAATGGATGTGTTTATTTGCGGTAATGGCTGTTCATCAACCAGGAGCTGGAAACCAAGCACCGGTGTCTGCGCCAAAATCAGTTTTATTGATATGTATACAGGCTGAAGATTTAATAGTAGTCAGCTGAGTTGTGTTTTTTAAAAATGTATTGGTCACACACTCAAAAACTGAATCACGTGTATTTATAATTTTCTTCTTTAATTAAATTGTTTACTTTTGATTTGATTGAAACGTCAAAGACCACTTCTAATTTAATTTCATTTCCTGTCAAAATGGATAACACCATTCACTGGCATAAGAAAGAAGTGAGTCATCCGAAAATACTAAGAGTGTCAAACGACGAAACATTTCAATGTGTGTAATCGTATCAGCTCGTGAAGTTAATCATGAATAATGACAATAATTATATATAAGTCTACATGTGTCTGATTCAATTCAGTACATTTTTTATGGACAAAAGAGCAGACAAAATAACACTCATCTGATTTTTTTTTTTATTGCTGTCAGAGCACAGCCTTGAGCCATAAACTTCACCAGTTCATAGAACTTTTAGAGGACGTTATTTTAATTTCCTGCTGTTACAACACACTCAAATACTGAGGACACAAGCTACTACTGTTTACTCCTACATACAGTTACACTAAAGAGACATTTTGACATACTGTATAGGTATATTAATATATTGAATTACTGCCACTCCATGTGGCATGGCATGAATGTACCTTTCACATTTGGATGTCTTATTTGTGGTCAGTCCAGTTTAACAATCCACAGAGAGAGAATAATATTTGAGAAGAAACACACAACACACCATTACTACTTATTTTATATATCATTCGACATTTTGAAACAGTTTTTTTTGTTGTGTGGGTAATATACCTTTAAAAACACCTTATGTTGTTCTGATTTAAACATGGTGCAATTTGGTTAAATAAATAAATAAATAAATGTTCAGCTCTCTTGCTCATCCCCTTTGTGCCTTTTACACAGAGGACAGCCTGCTCCCCCTGGTGGAAGTGTGTGGTAGTGAGTGACGGCTGGGCTTCAGCAGACCACAGTTGATGCTTCTCAGTGACAAACTAAGAAAATACTTTCTTTTAAAGTTTCTTTTAAAAATGAATGATAAAACTTTATTGCAATTCATTGCTGAATTTGACACCCCTAGAAAACATGTTAATGCCCTCAGATTAACAATAATTTCAGCTGTCACCTGACTGTGAAATATTGATTTTAATGTTGATATATTTCCAGATCACTGTGCTTCATTTTTGAGTGCTGTGCTTTTAATAGTGGGTTTTGCTAACTATCCTCTATCTAATTGTTTCCGTCTCATTTTTTTTGGTAATATAATATGTATTAGACCTAATGGTAGGTTGTATGAACAGATGCATAGTTATCGGCATAGTAACAAATGAAATACATTTGCATAACTGACAATATCCAAGGTTTTTCAAGGCAAATTTTTCTAATGTTTGTGAGACATTAGACTTCAAGCTTTACAACTTCACAACGCCTTGTTTACTCTCAGGGACAGATCAATCTGTCTAGAGAATGGGTGGCTAATTTTGGCACAGTTACAATGTGGTTTTAGGATACAAAGAGGGAAGATCAAGAGATGGTGCTGAATAATATTAGAGCCAACAAGGGAACGGTTGTTTTTCTTCTTCTTCTTATGTAATACCAGTTCACGCATATAGATTAGTACGTCATGCACATAACACTGTATCCGCAAGCGGGCTGTATCTTATGACTGATACATTATTCTACAGGTTTGATCCTTTGATTGTTTTCCTAGTGAGATGTCACATGTCCTAATCCTGAGAATGCCATATTCTCTTGGCTATGTCTTTTGCTAAAACACTTTTTTATTAAGAGAGGCGTTGAACCTGCCAATAAAAGGCCAGTGGATCCACAGCCTGGTGGCTGACGCTGTCCAATAATGAGCCAAAGGAGCTGCTGTCTAACCAGTAATTAAGGACTCCTGGAAAAAGCACGTCCCTCATAAGTCAGTCAGTACTAAAGGGCATGTCTCTCACTCTCAAAAGGACGTCCCCTCGTACGTCTTACTGATGCCAATATCTCCTTCAGGGAGGAACTCTTCTCCAAACAAAGGGCTGAAAACACCACATCAGCAATAACCCAACACCATGGGAGCTAAGATTGAATATCCATCACTACACGGGGAGGGGAAGTGGGGGTGAGGGGTGGGGCGGGGGGGTGCGGATGTTGGTCTGGCTTTTTGAGGATGAAAATCGCTTTTTACTATCGATTGTAAATCTATTATATCTATCATTTTTGTATGCTATGACTATACCATGGGAACATTGACAATGTCTGACAAGGTGTCACATGTAATACACATTCACCAACTTGGATCAGTTTGTCGGTGTCATGGTTTTGTGCCAATCAAGTGTGAAATGCACACATTGCTGCTAAAACTACTCATTTGATTTAGGGTTAGTGTTAGGATTAGAGTTAGGTGGAGGTCTAGTGATATGTTTATGGTAGCAGGATTAGGCTCAGGGCTGTATTTAGCAGTATTAGCGTTAGTGTTAGGATTAGGGTTAGGGATATGCCTTTGTTATATGTTAGGGTTAAGGTTTAGGGTTAGGGTTAGGGTTAGGGTTACAGTCAGTTGTATTTAGTATCCTTGAAGCAGCATTTTTCACACTATAGTACACAAAAACGTGACCCTGACGTTCTTGCACCAAAGTGGTTATTACGTGATTAGCAAATGTTACTGGATTTACTTAAATGCAGTTAAAAACTATACATCATCCCTTAGAAATCAAGACTCACTGTTGTTCATAGTCATGTGTGACTATACAATTACATATGTAATTAATTACTTTTAATTATTACTTTTAATTTAATTCACATTTACATGCTATGAATTATGAAGTGTTTTCAATGTACACTTACATCTATATATATTTGAATCGGTACTTACTACTTGTTCTTGTCAACAATTTACCACTTTATTTGGATAGAATTTGGATAGTATTGGGGTAATGCAGTAAAATGTAACATATTGCAGTATTGTAACTACAGTTCAAATCCTTGACATCTGATTACAGATACTGACTTTCATTACTTGTCTCATTCATATGTGTCTGAGAGAATGGTATTCATTTAGTGTGATGCATTAAGAACATCTATGACCTTTAAATATCTTATTATTTAAATATAGGCACGTCTTTGTACATAGGTCCCCAGTTATGCACAAACTGAGTAAACATAAACACTATTTAATCGAACCTAACTGGCATTATTCAAAGGCATAAAAGATTATAGGTTCTTACATTATGACGACTGAGATTGACTATGTATTTTTTTAAGAACTACTCCTCCTTGCTAGTAGTTTCTAGTTGGTACAGATGTGTTTGGAATTTAAAAACTTACAGGTGAAATAATGAATGTTTGCACTACTTCTTTTTGAAGGTTGTTCATAAAGAAATCTAATAATGTGTGAAGACTAACTCAAGTAATTCTTACTAGTGTTATCACTCCTAACAATGGTTCTTCAGTGGTTCTTTAGTAAAGGCAATGCTTCACATTAGAGGAGACGGGTCTATATACAAACATCTGCATGATGAAATTGTTCTTCCAATTAATAGAAAAGATATTGTTAGTGTGTGGCACCTTTTTAAAAATGGTTTTAAGTATATAGCACTCAAAAAGGTATTTCCATAGATAAAATACCCTGCTAATTACAGTAGAACAACCATTTTGCTGCTTTATAGGACTGTGTTCATAAAAGGAGCTACATAAAGAACCATGTACAACATCTCCTTAATTAACCAGAAGAACAATTTCCAAAAACCATAAATCAGTTCACAATTAAGATGCCTCTGGAAAGATGACTTTGTTCTAACTAGAACCAGACTTTTACAGAAAGACACTCTTTTTAAGAGTGTAGTGTTGGTGTGAAGTTCATAGCTTTAGGTTTTAAACCAATATTTTTAAAATTTAATATTGATGATTTTGATTCATTAGGGTTGGTAGTTATTATGTGTATGTGTGTGTGTATGCTCCCATCCAGTGGTGGCACTGTTTCACTACATCTGTGCCAACTCTTTGGTATGTAACTGAAGAAGTATTACAGAAACAGTGCTGTACTCTACTCTTGTGGGTAAGTGTTCCCAAGTGGGAGGTCAAAAGAAAATCTTAGGCTTAGCATTGTAGATAGAGTTATGTTTATGGTTAGGTGCAGGTTTAGGACTTCATACACATTGCACAAATTCTGGGAATGGATATTTATTCTGATTTATAAAAGACCTGCCTGTTTAGATTGTGGCTAAGGCTTAGTTAAATAATGGAAAGTTAATTTTCTACAAATAATTTACAGTCTATTTTAAAAATGTAGTGACCTAATCACATAAAACACACAGTTCATATTAAACATAACAAACCATTAACTCTCTCTGCATTTCTGCTGAATGTGTTTCAGTAACGAAGCACTAGTTTAACTGAGAAATAATTACCATGAAATTGGACCATATTTTTGTCATAATAAGTGGCTCTTCTAAAGAATTAACAAAGCCAACAAGCATTTTTTTTCCACTCATGTTCATTCAAACATTTCCATTCATTTGAGCTGTATTTACAAGAGCATATGTTTCCTCTGGATTACATCAACGATTGCCTTTTTAGAGACATTTTCTGAGAGGAAGGTTTCTATTGTTGATTTCCACGTACACACAGTGTTGTTTGTGTTTTTCTTCAGTTCAAAAACATCTGTTTGGTGGGTTGGAAAACAACACATTTGCTATTGCTACTAGCATGTACACTTCAGCATAGGACTGTTCTTGTGTGACAGAAATCATTGAAGTGACTGAGCCACAGATGTCTTTAATGATATTATCTCTCGAAGGTAAAATCCCTAAGCAACCTCTCTGCATGTGTGGGTTTAATGAAGAAACACTTGTAAAGAAATTGTGAGAGTTAGTGTGGATGCACCAACTCAATTCATATATGTTTTGAAACTGCCTTAATAAAGCAAAGTGTGGACTCTGTATATACCCTCATACCACGTGTGTATGTGTGTTTTCTCTGAGCATGCAGCAGCACGGCCGGAGAAAATTCAAGTTGTGGCTTGGAAGACATGACCCAAAACATAGAGGATGAAGCTAAATATGTTCTTGTTCTTGTTGTTTTGGTGTTTTAATCAAATAGATTTGAAAATACTCAATCATAACATTTCATATTAGTACAAACCGGATTCCGAAAAAGTTGGGGCACTAAACAAATTTTGAATAAAACCTGAATGCAATGATGTGGAGGTGCCAACATCTAATATTTTATTCAGAATAAAACACAAATCACAGATCAAAAGTTTAAACTGAGAGAATGTAACATTTTAAGGGAAAAATATGTTGTTTCAAAATTTCATGGCGTCAACAAATCCCAAAAAAGTTGGGACAAGGCCATTTTTTACCACTGTGTGGCATCCCCCCTCCTTCTTACAACACTCAACAGACGTCTGGGGACAGAGGAGACCAGTTTCTCAAGTTTAGAAATAGTAATGCTCTCCCATTCATGTCTAATACAGGCCTCTAACTCTTCAATCGTCTTGGGCCTTCTTTGTCGCACCTTCCTCTTTATGATGCGCCAAATGTTCTCTATAGGTGAAAGATCTGGACTGCAGGCTGCATTTCAGTACCCGGATCCTTCTCCTACGTAGCCATGATGCTGTGATTGCTGCAGAATGTGGTCTGGCATTATCTTGTTGAAAAATGCAGGGTCTTCCCTGAAAGAGATGACGTCTAGATGGGAGCATATGTTGTTCTAGAACCTGAAAATAGTTCTCTTCATTAATGGTGCCTTTCCAGACATGCAAGCTGCCCATGCCACAAGCACTCATGCAACCCCATACCAACAGTGATGCTGGCTTCTGAACGGAGCGTTGATAACAAATTGGGTTATCCTTGTCCTCTCTGGTCCGGATGACATGGCATCCCAGTGTTCCATAAAGAACTTCAACTCATGACTCATCTGACCACAGAGCAGTCTTCCATTTTGCCACACTCCATTTTAAAAGACCATTTTTTTATTCACAATTTGTTTAGTGTCCCAACTTTTTTGGAATCTGGTTTGTAGTTTAGAAATGTTTCCATTTGTGTATTAGTATGTACTTTACATATATAATACAACATTTATACAAAATGTAATTTCTGTAAACTGTGTAACTGAGACATTTACATTTAGACCAGGGCTTGGGAACCTTATGCTAAGAAACGAAAGGTTCTGATCCTGAAGGTTACATTAGTCAGAATAAGGAGGTTGGGGACCTTAGAAGTACTACTAAATGTAAGTTACAAGAAGGTGATACAGCTATAGACATATATGAATATTGTGCAAATGTTTTAGGCACCAGAGATTATGAGATGTAAAAAGTTATCTATCTGAGAAGTAAGTGTTTATTTGCAAAAAACAAACAAACAAACAAAAAACCAAATAATACCCAACATTAGAATAAAACTAAATCACATCATTTCAGTGTGATACTCTGTGTGTGCATGTGTTGGTTTAACTTTTTCCAAATCTATATTATTATTATTTGAGGTTATCATCCAACACCTAGTTTTGGTGGTTAATAAATAATGATTTTAAACAATGTGCTGTTCATTTAACAAATTCATGCAAATGAAAGAGAATCTGAACAAACGTTGTTCTTCAAACCCACACCTACTACTTTATAGAAAAAAAAAGGTCTTATATTTCTTATTCATTTTATATTATTATTATTATTATTTTGTATTTACTGGGATTATATACAGGGGGTAGACCATGAAGCTGAAACACCTGTCATTGTAGTGTGGGAGGTGTCATGGCTAAACTGGAGCAGCCTGGTGGACAATCTTCATTAATTGCACATTGCACCAGTAAGACCATGTGCATCCAATGGTTCAAACACTGTGTCCTGAAGGCGGTGCCGTGTATCAGGATGACAATGCACCAACACACACAGCAAGACTGGTGAAAGATTGGTTTGATGAACATGAAAGTGAAGTTGAACATCTCCCATGGCCTGCACAGTCACCAGATCTAAATATTATTGAGCCACTTTGGGGTGTTTTGGAGGAGCGAGTCAGGAAACGTTTTCCTCCACCAGCATCACGTAGCGACCTGGCCACTATCCTGCAAGAAGAATGGCTTCAAATCCCTCTGACCACTGTGTAGGACTTGTATATGTCATTCCCAAGACGAACTGACGCTGTATCGGCCGCAAAAGGAGGCCCTACACCACACTAATAAATTAATGTGGTCTAAAACCAGGTGTTTCACTTTCATTGTCCAACCCCTGTATAACTTCATACAAGCAGCACTCTCACTGAGAAGGCATTTATTTAAATATAAACTTAGCACAAAATGTAAGGTATTTTGTGTTTGGTAGGTTATTCATTTGTTGCCAAACATTTCATGGGCGCAACCCACATCCTGAGCTCTACTGCTCATCCCACAAATGCATGTTCCTTACAAATGTGGCACCATTTAAAAGGGCAATGAACAGGCTTTCCAACAGTAAAAGATTTATTGCCAAGAAGCATTGTTACTACAAAGAATTAATCAACCAACCATCAATTTCCATTTTTTCCTGCTATATTTACATCTTAGGTGCCTAAGACTTCTGCACAGTATTTTACATCACTTTAAAAAGAGTAGTGTTTACTGCAATAATAGTTAACAGTTAATAGTAATAGAGAGCCACAGATATGGCATGATGAGTTTGTTTTAGAAAATTGTTTGTCATCCGATGTGGAAAAAAGAAGTTTACTTCAATAATGTTATGTTGGAACCATTAATGTGTACTATATCACTACTAACTTAAAAAGTATTTTAAATTCTATTAACCTTCCTCCTGTGTTAGATTTCTGTTACCATCTCTTATGTTAATGTTTGGTTTTGGCCTGTGTCTTAAATCAGCCATAAGATCACCCTAAAAACAATTAATTATCAACCAATGTGTCACGTCCTGTGTTTGTTTTCTTAGCCATGTGCTCATTTAGCACATGGCTCTGTTTATTCTTCCTGTCTCCGCCCTAGTCCCGCCTTAGCTCCGCCCTCTCGTCTGAGTCTCCTTTGTAGTCCTGCCCTCTTGTTATTGTCCCCAGGTGTTCCTCATCAGTGATCTGTGTATATATAGTCCCTTTGTTTCAGTGTTCCCTGCTCGGTTCTTGTGTGTGTAGATGTGTGTTTCTCTTTCTTGGCGTCTCCCATGTCTACCCCTGTTCTCGGTTGTCTGTCAGTCTTCCTATCGGTTCCTGTTTCATTTGTGTAACTCCTTGATCGTGTTTGTGTTCTTTTGGTCTTGTTAAATACAGATTCCTTGCGTTTACGTCCACCTCCCTTGTCTGTCCTGCCCAACCGTGACACAATGTGTTTCTTACCTTGTTGACCTTGTTATTCTTCTTTATCCATGAAAGGATTGGTTTTAATTGTTCATTGTTGCAGACTGTAAACTGGAGATGTACACGATACAAAACTCTAACTCTAAACTGACTGGGCCTTACATGTCTGGACATGTCTATCTTTCCTTGTTTTGTGAAACAGACAAAGATAGAAGCCCCTAACTGAAGCTCGAGTGGTTGTAGGAGGAGCCAGCTGTAGGCTGTTGGTGTAGAGTGTGTTTATGAGTCCAGATTTGGCACTTGTTTTGGTTTTCCTATTTAAAATTATACCTGGGTCGAAATTGAATTGTCTATTATTTTGTTCAAATAGAAGTTTCTGACAAAGTCAAAAAGTCTTGATGCAATAAACAAATTTATGCAGTACTTATATGCATTTAACACAAGTGGGTGGTTAAGTTATACTTAATATATATTGAGTGTACTAGTCATGTGTTACTTTGTCCACCATTCTAATACAACTGAAATATCATATCAGTGTCTTCGTGGGTTTCCTCCGGGTGCTCTGGTTTCCTCCCACAGTCCAGGGACGCATGTTTGTAGGTGGATTGGTGACTCAAGATTGTCGATAGGTGTGAGTGTGTGTGTGTGTGTCTGTGTTGCCCTGTGAAGGACTGGCGCCCCCTCCAGGGTGTATTCCCGCCTTGCGCCCAGTGATTCCAGGTAGGCTCTGGACCCACCCGCGACCCTGAACTGGATAAGGGTTACAGATAATGAATGAATGAATCAAAGTATTGTAATTTATATAAATATATATTGTCTATTAATTAGTGACTATTTTGATATGGTCTGTGAAATTTATATTTATTATATTTTATGAATTATTTTCACACACTTATAATGTGTTTCATCACGTTAAAAATGTGATTAGTTCATTGTTTAAAGCTGCTGTCTGATCCCAGGAGGTGTTGTCTCTGTAGAGAATGGTGTTTCATTCATTTTTCAGTCAGTCATTTTCTGTAATGTCTTCAACATTTTGAGGTTCCTGGTGGATCCAGGGTCTACTCAGAATCACTGGGTTTGACGCAGGGACACACTTCAGACAGGGCGCCAGTCCATCACAGGGCATGTCACACTCAGCCAGTCGTTCACACCCTCACATGTTTTCACACACACTCAACCAGTCAAGAAAACCCACACAGACACAGAGAGAACACACCACACTCCTCACAGACAGTCACCCGGAGGAAACCCACGCAGACACAGGGAGAACACACCATGCTCCTCACAGACCGTGACCCAAAATGGGGACCCACAATCTCAGGACCCCGGAGATGAACAATGCAAGCACAGCTGACCCGTGGCACCAAAACATCCGCACAAGGCTCGGATGATGTAGATGAAAAGTTCTGGAGCGTTCCTTTAACCCCGTGGTTCTGAGGTTTGACCTCGTCCTCCCTGCACACTCTTGCTTTTTCCCTCGCTCCCTCTCTTTCCCTCGTAAGAGTAATCGATAACCGTGACTCCGCTCTCCGCAGCGCCATGACGACCGCTCTGTAAAGTCCAGGCTTTTGGAACAAAGCCACGGCTGCAGGTTCTTTTCTTGTCATTAAATCTTTCAAGGGCATCTGCTGTGTCCATTCTCCCGTGTCCTGTCCGGCAGGTTTAAGCTGCTTACGTTGTGTTTTCAGTCCTGCAGCGAACTGCAGACGACACGGCTTACTGACTGCGACACACTTTCGTAAACACCACCACTTCATGGGTTCAGTCTTAGAGCAGAAACTTTATTAATGTGTGGTCAAAACTTTTTGGAAATGATCTGTTTATGTTTGATTTCTGGAAAAACAACTCACCAAAGATTCTCTGATTTGCAGTGTGTTTCCTCCACGCCAACACACACACACACACACACAAACGCACACTCACACACACAAACTCACACACACACACACACACACACAAACACACACTCACACACACACACACA
>NW_027100863.1:27500-32500 GCF_029633855.1 Hoplias malabaricus
CTTCGGGTGACTGTCTGTGAGGAGTGTGGTGTGTTCTCCCTGTGTCTGCATGGGTTTCCTCCGGGTGACTGTCTGTGAGGAGTGTGGTGTGTTCTCCCTTTGTCTGTGTGGGTTTCCTCCGGGTGACTGTCTGTGAGGAGTGTGGTGTGTTCTCCCTGTGTCTGCGTGGGTTTCCTCCGGGTGACTGTCTGTGAGGAGTGTGGTGTGTTCTCTCTGTGTCTGTGTGGGTTTCCTCCAGGTGCTCCGGTATCCTCCCACAGTCTAAAAACACACGTTGGTAGGTGGATTGGCGACTCAAAAAAGATCTGTCCAGGTGTGAATGTGTGTGTGTGTGTGTGTGTCACACCTGTGAAGGACTGGTGCCCCCTCCAGCGTGTGTTCCCCCCTCTGGTCTGTTCATTATTACTTATTTTCTCTCTCAGGGAAAGTGCTTCATACGACCTCCGCTTGGCCTTCTTTATTTCTCTGTACATTCTTTTACTCCCCGCTGTTGCAGCATTCTTTACACTGTGCAAACCAGATTCAGATGTTTTAAGAACTAATAATACCTCAAAAATATTAAATATATGAACTGTTCCTAGTTTTTTTTATTAATATTTATATATAGATATTAAGATGATTAAGATATTAATTACTGTTAATAATAAAAAATTACTGGAAAATGGAAAAAAGGCCTGGTTTGGTAAAATCCTGAGAATAGTCCACTAACCAAACGTGTCCAGCCAAAAGTGTCCTGTGTCCACTGATGAAGGACTAGAGGATGACCATCACACACTGTGCAGCAAGGAAAGAGCTACTTTTACTGCACAAAAGTATAAAACACTACCTGTTTATATCAGTAATTTCAGAAGAAGTCTCGAGTGTCCGCGGAGCAGTGGCCATGCAGTGGAACTATGTGTGGAGCAGAAAAACGTACACTTCATTTAAAACCTTAGACCTCTAGCTCCACCTGTCTGTGACCTAACCACAGTGCAGTCTCACATTTCTGTTTTTCTGTGACCATTATGTGTATGCAACATTTTTTTAAATCTTGCAGTGACACGGGATGTAGTCCATGTTCAACCCTGCGTTAAATAAAATATTTATTATTTATTTTATCTGTGTCAGTTATTTGTTTATTTTTATTTTCTTATTTTATTTTTGTTTGTTTGTTTTCACACATTTAACTGATTCAAAAAACAGACATGAAAGAAGATTTACAGCTTTCTATATTAGGACTTAGTTATGAACTTAACTGAGGTGCAAAGAGGCTTAAGTCTCTAAACCTGACTTTACCCACACTGCTTCACACACCATGTCACTCAGCATGCTCCTATATTATGCAGTGTATACAAGTAGCTCTATGTTTGACACTTGTGGAACACAGCATTGCCATTTAATATATGTAGAAAAACACTACACAACGGAATACTATGTAAACTAGACCCCCAATGCCAAGCTCCGGAAAGTTAAAACTCAACGGAAGAGCCAGCCAATGGGTGGCATGGTGGTGCAGCAGGTAGTGTTGCAGTCACACAGCTCCAGGGGCCTGGAGGTTGTGGGTTCGATTCCCGCTCCGGGTGACTGTCTGTGAGGAGTGTGGTGTGTTCTCCCAGTGTCTGCGTGGGTTTCCTCCGGGTGACTGTCTGTGAGGAGTGTGGTGTTTTCTCCCTGTGTCTGTGTGGGTTTCCTACGGGTGACTGTCTGTGAGGAGTGTGGTGTGTTCTCCCTGTGTCTGTGTGGGTTTCCTCCGGGTGACTGTCTGTGAGGAGTGTGGTGTGTTCTCCCTGTGTCTGCGTGGGTTTCCTCCGGGTGACTGTCTGTGAGGAGTGTGGTGTGTTCTCCCTGTGTCTGCGTGGGTTTCCTCCAGGTGCTCCGGTTTCCTCCCAAAGTCGGTGGTAGGTGGATTGGTGACTCAAAAAGTGTCCGTAGGTGTGAGTGAAAGTGTGTGTGTGTTGCCCTGTGAAGGACTGGCGCCCCCTCCAGGGTGTGTTCCTGCCTTGCGCCCAATGATTCCAGGTAGGCTCTGGACCTACCGTGACCCTGAACTGGATAAGCGCTTACAGAATGAATGAAAAATGAAGAGCCAACCAATCCCTGGGGAGATGAGTGGATGTGAACACAGCAAATTCACCAGAGTTAAATCTACACTATTGGTTTTGACTGAACACTGTGAAGAATTTCTAGTTAAAAATAAGGGACCACATTCTCTAAATAAAATACAAATTTTAGCACAAACTGTGTATTCACTGAATATATCCATAACGTAACCAGGATGATCCCAGAGTTTTCACAAACCAGAGCATAAGGGCTTGCTATCAGCACAATTTAAGCATTTAACTCCTCTGTTAGAGCCATTAATTCAATTCCTTAAAGCACACCAGCTTTGTATTTGTGCCGAATTCAGACTAACGCAGTTTCACGTGGCAGCATTCCACATCTGAAGCAAGTGTAAGACTTTGTCGCCATTCCCATTCCTGACTGAAATCCCTCTGATTTCTTTTGCTGATCTTTCGACGTTGTGCCTCCCCTCGCTGTTGATCCTAGTCACATTCATTTCAGATCCCGGCCTTTTCCTGTTCTATTTGTTTTAAAACACTTTTCACTGCGCCCTTCCTTCCATCTCCTCCTCACTTCCTCTCCCCAGCATCCCGCCCAAAGCCATGTTCATTTTCTTTAGACACAAAGGAACACCCCGAGCCTGTAGGACCCCCAGCAGTGGGTTCTTGGGGACTCCCTGCTCTGTGACCTCAGAGAGGGTGAGACCCTCAGACATCAAAGGGTTTATTAACCACAGAGGGGTCAGAGCGCTGTGCATCACAAAGACTTTTACCCTCTCTCCCTGGACCCTCGCTTTACTAAAGTGAATATGAATGACCCTTCAGCCATGGAAGTTCAACACAGGACAGGACTGAGGTTTGGGGGAGCTCGCTGCACCCTCTTCTGACCAGTGGTGGAAGTGCTAGATCAATTTAAACACAAAATAACCATTATTTCAGCTATTGTTTTGGTAGCTAAACTGCATCCTAAAATCATGGAAACTGGTAGTACACTGAAGTTTAAAGAAGAGGAGATTAGACAATAAAAAAAATCAGACGTGAACATTTTAATTACAAGTATGTAACTATGTAATAAACATGTTATAATACTTTACGATTTGTATCTCGAGGGCAACCTATATTTATGATCTGTATTTACATATTGAATATCAACTGATGGATAAGCGGTTACAGATAATGAATGAATGAATGAATGAATGAATATCAACTGAATTTTAAATATTAATTATTATCAGATTATTGAATTTTAAATGCAATAGTTTTTAATGAAGATCCTCATTGTTTTCCAAGAGTTCAGATTGACAAAATGCTCAAAGGGGTGTTTGTGATGTTGGGCGTTTTGTGTGTAGGTGTGTGTGTGTGTGTGTGTGTGTGTGTGTGTGTGGTGTGTAGGTGTGTGTGTGTGTGTAGGTGTGTGTGTGTGTGTGTGTGTAGGTGTGTGTGTGTGTGTGTGTGTGTGTGTGTGTGTAGGTGTGTGTGTGTTTGTGTGTGTGTAGGTGTGTGTGTGTGTGTGTGTGTAGGTGTGTGTGTGTGTGTGTGTGTGTGTGGTGTGTAGGTGTGTGTGTGTGTGTGTGTATGTGTGTGTGTGTGTGTGTGTGTAGGTGTGTGTGTGTGTGTGTGTGTGTGTAGGTGGTTGGTTAAACATTGATCATATTATTTCGTCGTTTATCTCAAACCCCTGTCCTCTATGAAGCTACTGAATGAATTCTCTGTCTCTTCCTCAGGACAATTCTAAAAACTGCACTTTAATTACAATGTTTTTTAATTCAGTTTCTCAATTAGACAGCCCACAAAAATGACTGGCTAATCTTATTCCACAGTTTCTGGGTCAGTGTTTAAAGTGGACAGAATATGTAATGCCACAGTGAATGATTGGACTTTAAGTCCATTCTAGTTGGAGACACACAAAACTCTGTATCCCTGCTTTGTGAAGTGGATCAAGAACAACACCCGGGTACTTCAAACATTCTAGATGATCCTGGATATTGAAATGATATTGAACTGAAGCAGTAGAATAAAACATCGAGCAAGAACCAGAGAACATAAAAACATACAATAATTCACATTGAGAAACAGTTATTGTGTCTATGCAATCAGCTGGTGTCTGTGTGATTAATGTCCATACTGCACCATCATTCAGTTTTCAGACATTCAGGTGGAACATGGAGGTCAAGCTTGTTACTGCAGCGGAGGTCCTCCCCACACTGCATCTGTTGACTCCAGAGAGACTGACAGCATTTCATCTGCAGTTAAATGAGTGCAGAAGGAGTAATTGTCTTCATATGACCCCAAAAATATGAGCAAAACATGTAATCACACTCTAGTGCAGTCCCTTCAGTGTCCAGTTGGGTTAAACACCTGGTTGGGTGTAAATATCTTTAGAAAAAGCAAATGTTGTCCACAAGCTTTAACCATCTCTGGCTCCTCGCCCCTGAAAACATTTTTATTTTTAACAATATGTAGTAATATATTACCTATTGCTCCGGTTTCCTCCCACAGTCCAAAAACACACGTTGGTAGGTGGATTGGCAACTTAAAAGTGTCCGTAGGTGTGAGTGTGTGAGTGAATGTGTGAGTGTGCGTGTTGCCCTGTGAAGGACTGGCGCCCCCTCCAGGGTGTATTCCCGCTTTGCGCCCAATGATTCTAGGTAGGCTCTGGACCCACCGCGACCCTGAATTGGATAAGGGTTACAGATAATGAATGAATGAATGAATGAATTTAACTGGATTAAATTGGTACAAAAGTAACCTCAGGAATTTATATAATATTCATAATACCTTTAAAAAGACAGTGGCTTAAAAATGAATGAAAACTTTTAATAAACAAATACACGGCTATTATAAATAGGATTTAATTTAATGTATATTTAAATCCCCAAACAAAAACAAATGAAATAAAAGTCTTATAATATAGCTACTACACTTTAATAACAAAACATCACATATTATAAACAATAAAAC
>NW_027100863.1:37500-45172 GCF_029633855.1 Hoplias malabaricus
ACCAGCCTGGAACTGTGAGACAGGCACATGCTTCCTCTAAGATACATGAGACATATGCCTCCCAATTTATTTAGAACTGCTACTAATACAATATCAGCTCAAAACATTTGGAGGAGAATGCTAACTGCCCAGATGTCGGTCTGAATTGTGCTTGTGATGAGGGGAGGGGGACAGTGTACACGGTCAGGGTGCTCTCCTGGCCTCAGATGATTGAAGCCACTCCGGGCACTGAACCAGTGACACCCCGATGATGGGGACACCACACTGCCCACTGACCACAGAGGGTTAATCAAACAAATGTAAGACTTATGCACCTAATGCACCTCATCAGGAGAAAATAATTGACCACATCACCTTTTGATTACAGTTTCTTATTATTATTATTATTATTATTATTATTATTATTATTATTATTATTATTATTTTATTTATTTATTTTTGGGGTTTTTTAAGGACTACTAAAATATAACCGTAATCATATAAACAGTCATCAAGACTTTGTTATATGACGACAAGTGCAGAAATGGAGACCAAAATTTAGGAAATTATTTTTAATCCGGGAGCAAAAAATTCCAGACCCACTGCAACCCTGAAGTGGATAAGCATTTACACACAATGAATTAATGAATGAAAATGGAGAATGGTCATTTATTCAATTTAGTACAAATTCTTTCTGATTGTAGACCAGTTTGATTGTAGACCAAGTCTTATTGTAGACCAGTCTGATTGTAGACCAGTTTGATTGAAGACCAGTCTGATTGTAGACCAGTCTGATTGTAGACCAGTTTGATTGAAGACCAGTCTGATTGTAGACCAGTCCTTATTGTAGACCAGTCTGATTGTAGACCAGTTTGATTGAAGACCAGTCTGATTGTAGACCAGTCTTATTGTAGACCAGTCTGATTGTAGACCAGTTTGATTGAAGACCAGTCTGATTGTAGACCAGTCTGATTGTAGACCAGTTTGATTGTAGACCAGTTTGATTGAAGACCAGTCTTATTGTAGACCAGTCTGATTGTAGACCAGTCTGATTGAAGACCAGTCTGATTGTAGACCAGTCTGATTGTAGACCAGTCTGATTGTAGACCAGTTTGATTGTAGACCAGTTTGATTGAAGACCAGTCTGATTGTAGACCAGTCTGATTGAAGACCAGTCTGATTGTAGATCAGTCTAATTGTAGACCAGTCTGATTGTAGATCAGTCTTATTGTAGACCGGTCTGATTGTAGACCAGTTTGATTGAAGACCAGTCTGATTGTAGATCAGTCTTATTGTAGACCTGTCTGATTGTAGACCTGTCTGGTTGTAGACCAGACGTTTTGTAGACCAGTCTTATTGTAGACAAGCCTGATTGTAGACAGTCTGATTGTAGACAAGCCTGATTGTAGACCAGTCTTATTGTAGACAAGCCTGATTGTAGACCAGTCTTATTGTAGACCAGTCTGATTGTAGACTAGTGTGATTGTAGACCAGTCTTATTGTAGACCAGTCTGATTGTAGACTAGTGTGATTGTAGATCAGTCTTATTGTAGACCAGTCTTATTGTAGACCAATCTGATTGTAGACCAGTTTGATTGTAGACCAGTTTGATTGTAGACCAGTCTTATTGTAGATCAGCTTGATTGTAGCCCAGTCTGATTGCAGACCAGTCTGATTGTAGACCAGTCGTATTGTAACAGTAAACTGCAAGGTTACTATGAGCACTTAAAGTAAACTTTATTATAAAGAACTCATTCTTAGTGTAAATTACATCTACCATTAGGAACTGACAGACACTAAGACCCTGGGGTCCTCTCCACTGCAGACAGACAGTGGACACCACACTGTTTAATGCTCAGATTTAATTCAGCTTTAAACGCTGATATGACTCCATTTGATCTGATTTAAAGAGGATCTGCTCAAGTGTCATGAAGCTGCTTTGACTTCTAATGAAGAGATCAATCTCTCTCTCTCTCTCTCTCTCACACACACACACACACACACAGACAGAGAGAGAGAGAGAGAGAGAGAGAGAGAGGAGAGAGAGAGAGAGAGAGAGAGAGAGTAATGACACAGTGACAGCAGTGTTACGAACACACAGATGGTCACGGTAACAAAAGAGGGCCACACTTTGTAAGTCGAACAGAAAGTGAGGGACAGAATGCCAGAGAGAGAGAGAGAGGAGAGAGAGAGAGATGACTGTTCAATTTGAATGTTTCCACAATAGAGAGGGTGCAGCCTTTTCCTTTACTCCCTTCCTGTTGTTTAACTAGTGGAACAGAAGTGTGTGTTTGTGGTGTGTGCGTGTGTGTGTGTGGAGGGGGGGGGGGGGGGCACCTGTCTAAATAATCAGTATCACAACTGATATCCAGCCTCAGAAGAGAGTTTATGAACTCTGTTTAACACAAGTTCATATTTGTGCTTATTTCCACTTAAAACATGAAAATCAAATCAAACATTTTTGTCACATGTATAAAGTCCTACACAGTCTATGTGATAAAGTGAATTAAAAACATACTTAAATGTAGGCTCCAAATAAAACTGAGATCTAATAAAAACACCCTTTTAAATATCAACATTAAATGATACAGTTTTAAAAACAAACAGAATACAGATAAATGCAGAGGTATATAACATAACACTGTTTATAGATGTCAGACTGTCGGGCCAAGCAGTGCTGAATAGTTCCATGTAAAGTGCACAAATCTACTTTCTGCTCTTAAACCATGGCACTCCCAGGTAAACTTTCCTGTACACACTGAGGGTGGGGGGGGGGGGGTAGACAGTAAACTCCTTCAGGTGTCTCTGCCTCAGTGGCTGAGGAAGCATCTGACATTTCCTTACAATAATGTCATATTAAAGTACCATACGACTTTACCAGTACTAATACCTAAGACATTGGGACAGCTGACCTTTAAGAAGTGCACTATTTTGTTGTTAGATACTGTCTATATGTAAAGAGCATTGTTTTGGGGAGAGGACCCCTAAATATTTTCTTAAATTGTGTCATATTTTATATCAAAACACATGGGGACATACTCAGTACCGAATAAAAGCTCAAGCAACATTATTATGCAAATTACACAGGAATAACTAATTATATACAGTCAGTCAGGGGCGGCATGGCAGGGAGTGTTACAGTCACACACAGCCCCAGGGATCTGGAGGTTGTGGGTTCGAGTCCCGCTTCGGGTGACTGTCTGTGAGGAGTGTGGTGTGTTCTCCCTGTGTCTGTGTGGGTTTCCTCCGGGTGACTGTCTGTGAGGAGTGTGGTGTGTTCTCCCTGTGTCTGTGTGGGTTTCCTCTGGGTGACTGTCTGTGAGGAGTGTGGTGTGTTCTCCCTGTGTCTACATGGGTTTCCTCCGGGTGACTGTCTGTGACTCCGGTATCCTCCCACAGTCCAAAAACACACGTTGGTAGGTGGATTGGTGACTCAGAAGTGTGAGTGTGTGAGTGAATGTGTGTGTGTCTGTGTTTCCCTGTGAAGGACTGCGCCCCCTCCAGGGTGTATTCCCGCCTTGCCCCCCAATGATTCCAGGTAGGCTCTGGACCCACCAAGACCCTGAACTGGACAGGCGTTACAGATAATGAATGAATGAATATAGGTCAGTCAAACAACATAAACAACAAATAAACTTGGAGATAGAGTGCAACCTCTAGGCAAAGTAACCCTTATATGTCCTGCCTGCATCCTGTATACCTTCACAGATAGAGAGTGTCTCTGGTAATCACAGCATTGACCTCATTCTGAATCAGAAACCCTATTAGTGCTGTATTTGACATTGTGTCCCACTCTTACTTTAGACAGCTGTATTTATCCAAAACTATCCATAAAAAAATTATATTCAAGGAATAGCCTTCCCTATTATAATAAATAGCCCCGCCCCCTCATTCCCCTCTTTCTCCTCAGCCCTTGTTTGTTCTTTGATTTATGATGTTGCAGACACTCAGATAAAGGTTTTATAACAGACAGCCTGCTGGCACACTTTTGACTGCTCTTTCTCTCTCTCTCTCTCTCTCTCTCTCTCTCTCTCTCTCTCTCTTCCTCTCTCTCGGCTAGAGAAAGTGATGGGGCTCGTTAGTGATGGTTGTAAAGCACTTGGGGCAATTCACGGTGTGCTTGTCCTGATGTACTTTAAATAATGGCATTATTTTCACTCCCTGGGGGTTAATAAATCACAGGCTGCTTTACTATACACACACACAACACACAAACACACACACACACACATATAGAGTCAAACTAAAGCTGTATATTATATATTTTTAGAATATTACATGCATCAGTAATGTAAAAGTACAGTTGTTTATGAATATGTGTAATACAAATACATTATTAGGTTGAATAGTTTACGTTACCAGAAGGTAATATTTACATATAGTTATATTACATCATGTACCAATACAAGTTGATCATATTAGAGCCTTAAGAGTACAGATTTAAAAAAGGCTCTTGTAGGGACCTTTTGGTTCTATAGCACCATTGGTTTTAAATAGAACCACGTTCACAGTGAAATGGTACTTTGAAATGTTACATGGTGTAATGGTCCCTTTACCTGGTGAAACAGCTCACCCGGAGGAAACCCACGCAGACACAGGGAGAACACACCACACTCCTCACAGACAGTCACCCGGAGGAAACCCATGCAGACACAGAGAGAACACACCACACTCCTCACAGACAGTCACCTGGAGGAAACCCACACAGACACAGAGAGAACACACCACACTCCTCACAGACAGTCACCTGGAGGAAACCCCACGCAGACACAGGGAGAACACACCACACTCCTCACAGACAGTCACCCAGAGGAAACCCACGCAGACACAGGGGAGAACACACCACACTCCTCACAGACAGTCACCCGGAGGAAACCCACGCAGACACAGGGAGAACACACCACACTCCTCACAGACAGTCACCCCGGAGGAAACCCATGCAGACACAGAGAGAACACACCACACTCCTCACAGACAGTCACCTGGAGGAAACCCACACAGACACAGAGAGAACACACCACACTCCTCACAGACAGTCACCTGGAGGAAACCCACGCAGACACAGGGAGAACACACCACACTCCTCACAGACAGTCACCCAGAGGAAACCCACGCAGACACAGGGAGAACACACCACACTCCTCACAGACAGTCACCCGGAGGAAACCCACGCAGACACAGAGAGAACACACCACTCTCCTCACAGACAATCACCCGGAGCAGGAATCGAACCCACAACCTACAGGTCCCTGGAGCTGTGTGACTGAGACACTCCCTGCTGCACCACTAGATTCGCAGATATGATTATATAAAATATTATAGCAACAAAGTATCACTTGGAGAAGTATCTTAGTAAATATTCATTACTGCATTAGGGAGTGGAGAAAGAGGCTTGGAACATGGACTATAGAGCAACACAGATTAAATATTCATCCAGCTGAACATTACAAAAGACGCCATGGAGAAGCTGCCTCGCTGTGACGCTGTTTGAGTATGGTGAAACACTGAAGGCGGCGTGGAAGGAGATGACCTCTCTGAGAAAGATACTGTTTGCTCTTGTTCTAAACAGGGATTAGAGAGAGAAGGCTGAAGAGGATCTTCTCTCTGATCCTTCAAAATCATTATCTTTAACTCTCTGTGTCTGTGTGTGTGTGTGTGTGTGTGTGTGTGTGTGTGTGTGTGTTCCCTCAGGATAAAGAAAATATGAACATTTTATCACCGTAAGGACATCTGGTCTTTCTCTACAAAGAAAAGTGCTCTATTTTTCTCTATAAACAGACGCCATTTTTAATAGGAATTGATAACAATTCGCATTTTTGTAAATTGATTTTCTCTTTATCTGTGAGGTGTGGTGTTTTTCCAGTAAAATGTCTTAATAAATGCCAAAACTAAACTTATTCAACAGGTTCAACATTTGTCGTCTTTAACGGACGACAAGAAACGTTCCCGGAATAAAGCCACAATCACAGTAAATGTTTGTCATTCATTCATTCATTCATTCATTATCTGTAACTGCTTATCTTGTTTATAGATGCAGACACGCACACTGAACAGGACGTCGGTCCATCACAGGGCATCACATACTCACTCACACACTCACTACAGGCAATTTCACAGCCTCACTACTCACTTGTGTTTCTGGACTGTGGGACCAGACCAGGGGACCCAGAGGAAACCCACGCAGACACAGGGAGAACACACCACACTCCTCACAGACAGTCACCCGGAGGAAACCCACACAGACACAGGGAGAACACACCACTCCTCACAGACAGTCACCGGAGGAAACCCACACAGACACAGGAAGAAACACACCACTCCTCACAGACAGTCACCCGGAGGAAACCCACACAGACACAGGGAGAACACACCACACTCCTCACAGACAGTCACCCGGAGGGAAACCCACGCAGACACAGGGAGAACACACCACACTCCTCACAGACAGTCACCCGGAGGAAACCCACACAGACACAGGGAGAACACACCACACTCCTCACAGACAGTCACACGGAAGAAACCCACACAGACACAAGGAGAACACACCCACTCCTAACAGACAGTCACCCGGAGGAAACCCATACAGACACAGGAGAACACACCACACTCCTCACAGACAGTCACCCAGAGGAAACCCACACAGACACAGGGAGAACACACCACACTCCTCACAGACAGTCACCCGGAGGAAACCCACGCTGACACAGGGAGAACACACCACACTCCTCACAGACAGTCACCCGGAGGAAACCCACGCAGACACAGGGAGAACACACCACACTCCTCACAGACAGTCACCCGGAGGAAACCCACGCAGACACAGGGAGAACACACCACACTCCTCACAGACAGTCACCCGGAGGAAACCCACGCAGACACAGGGAGAACACACCACACTCCTCGCAGACAGTCACCCAGAGGAAACCCACGCAGACACAGGGAGAACACACCACACTCCTCACAGACAGTCACCAGGAGGATTTCACTGCAGAGCCCTGGTTAATGGCAGTGATAATATCTGTAGTTCAGCTCCTGAAGCCCCCACGATCTTAACATTTTTAAATGAACTAAAAATAATAGTTCCACTGGACAGAATAGGTTATTACATTACAGTTACATAATAACAACATGTACAACAATAATGTAATAACTTATAATTAATTCATAAAATCAAACTGATTAAATTAGCACAAAAACATTAAGATAATTACATCTATTTCAACCAATTGCCTTATGTAATTACAAGCTTTAATTCAAGTTAATGTATATGTAATGTGGGTTTATATACTTGTAATCCATATATTACAGTGAATACTAATCTAGTAATAACACATTGATATGTGTTGTTAATGTGCAACTACACTGTTATTAAAGACATTTTTTAGGTTAGGACATTTTAGCGAATGGAAAGGGGTGAGTTTGGACAGGGGAATTCCCGTGTGTGTGTGTGTGTATGTGTGTGTGTGTGTGTGTGTGTGTGTGTGTGTGTGTGTGTGTGTGTTTGGTCTTTTCTAATCCTCAGTGGTCTTTTGAGGCTAGCAACATACGACTCTCATTTTCTGCTAACCTGAGCCCTTTGACTGGCTTAAAACCCCTGGAGAACACACACACACACACACACACACATGCACACACACACACACACACAGTGCGACTGAATGTGGGGGTCTTTAAGCAATCTGATAGAGTGTGT
>NW_027100863.1:45372-50372 GCF_029633855.1 Hoplias malabaricus
ACACACTCTATCAGATTAGAGAGAGAGAGTAATGACACAGTGACAGCAGTGTTACGAACACACAGATGGTCACGGTAACAAAAGAGGGCCACACTTTGTAAGTCGAACAGAAAAGTGAGGACAGAATGCCAGAGAGAGAGAGAGAGAGAGAGAGAGAGATGCTGTTCAATTTGAATGTTTCCACAATAGAGAGGGTGCAGCCTTTTCCTTTACTCCCTTCCTGTTGTTTAACTAGTGGAACAGAAGTGTGTGTTTGTGGTGTGTGCGTGTGTGTGTGTGGAGGGGGGGGGGGGGCACCTGTCTAAATAATCAGTATCACAACTGATATCCAGCCTCAGAAGAGAGTTTATGAACTCTGTTTAACACAAGTTCATATTTGTGCTTATTTCCACTTAAAACATGAAAATCAAATCAAACATTTTTGTCACATGTATAAAGTCCTACACAGTCTATGTGATAAAGTGAATTAAAACATACTTAAATGTAGGCTCCAAATAAAACTGAGATCTAATAAAACACCCTTTTAAATATCAACATTAAATGATACAGTTTTAAAAACAAACAGAATACAGATAAATGCAGAGGTATATAACATAACACTGTTTATAGATGTCAGACTGTCGGGCCAAGCAGTGCTGAATAGTTCCATGTAAAGTGCACAAATCTACTTTCTGCTCTTAAACCATGGCACTCCCAGGTAAACTTTCCTGTACACACTGAGGGTGGGGGGGGGGGGGTAGACAGTAAACTCCTTCAGGTGTCTCTGCCTCAGTGGCTGAGGAAGCATCTGACATTTCCTTACAATAATGTCATATTAAAGTACCATACGACTTTACCAGTACTAATACCTAAGAATTGGGACAGCTGACCTTTAAGAAGTGCACTATTTTGTTGTTAGATACTGTCTATATGTAAAGAGCATTGTTTTGGGGAGAGACCCTAAATATTTTCTTAAATTGTGTCATATTTTATATCAAAACACATGGGGACATACTCAGTACCGAATAAAAGCTCAAGCAACATTATTATGCAAATTACACAGGAATAACTAATTATATACAGTCAGTCAGGGGCGGCATGGCAGGGAGTGTTACAGTCACACAGCCCCAGGGATCTGGAGGTTGTGGGTTCGAGTCCCGCTTCGGGTGACTGTCTGTGAGGAGTGTGGTGTGTTCTCCCTGTGTCTGTGTGGGTTTCCTCCGGTGACTGTCTGTGAGGAGTGTGGTGTGTTCTCCCTGTGTCTGTGTGGGTTTCCTCTGGGTGACTGTCTGTGAGGAGTGTGGTGTGTTCTCCCTGTGTCTACATGGGTTTCCTCCGGGTGACTGTCTGTGACTCCGGTTTCCTCCCACAGTCCAAAAACACACGTTGGTAGGTGGATTGGTGACTCAGAAGTGTGAGTGTGTGAGTGAATGTGTGTGTGTCTGTGTTTCCCTGTGAAGGACTGGCGCCCCCTCCAGGGTGTATTCCCGCCTTGCCCCCAATGATTCCAGGTAGGCTCTGGGACCCACCAAGACCCTGAACTGGACAGGCGTTACAGATAATGAATGAATGAATATAGTCAGTCAAACAACATAAACAACAAATAAACTTGGAGATAGAGTGCACCTCTAGGCAAAGTAACCCTTATATGTCCTGCCTGCATCCTGTATACCTTCACAGATAGAGAGTGTCTCTGGTAATCACAGCATTGACCTCATTCTGAATCAGAAACCCTATTAGTGCTGTATTTGACATTGTGTCCCACTCTTACTTTAGACAGCTGTATTTATCCAAAACTATCCATAAAAAATTATATTCAAGGAATAGCCTTCCCTATTATAATAAATAGCCCCGCCCCCTCATTCCCCTCTTTCTCCTCAGCCCTTGTTTGTTCTTTGATTTATGATGTTGCAGACACTCAGATAAAGGTTTTATAACAGACAGCCTGCTGGCACACTTTTGACTGCTCTTTCTCTCTCTCTCTCTCTCTCTCTCTCTCTCTCTCTCTCTCTTCCTCTCTCTCGGCTAGAGAAAGTGATGGGGCTCGTTAGTGATGGTTGTAAAGCACTTGGGGCAATTCACGGTGTGCTTGTCCTGATGTACTTTAAATAATGGCATTATTTTCACTCCCTGGGGGTTAATAAATCACAGGCTGCTTTACTATACACACACACAACACACAAACACACACACACACACATATAGAGTCAAACTAAAGCTGTATATTATATATTTTTAGAATATTACATGCATCAGTAATGTAAAAGTACAGTTGTTTATGAATATGTGTAATACAAATACATTATTAGGTGAATAGTTTACGTTACCAGAGGTAATATTTACATATAGTTATATTACATCATGTACCAATACAAGTTGATCATATTAGAGCCTTAAGAGTACAGATTTAAAAAGGCTCTTGTAGGGACCTTTTGGTTCTATAGCACCATTGGTTTTAAATAGAACCACGTTCACAGTGAAATGGTACTTTGAAATGTTACATGGTGTAATGGTCCCTTACTGTTGGTGAAACAGCTCACCCGGAGGAACCACGGCAGACACAGGGAGAACACACCACACTCCTACAGGACAGTCACCGGAGGAAACCCATGCAGCCAGAGGGGGGGGGGAGCCAGGTCAGGGGGGAACCACCAGCCACAGAACACCACACAGACAGGTCACCTGGAGGAACCCACGCAGACACAGGGAGAACACACCACACTCCTCACAGACAGTCACCCAGAGGAAACCCACGCAGACACAGGGAGAACACACCACACTCCTCACAGACAGTCACCCGGAGGAAACCCACGCAGACACAGGGAGAACACACACACTCCTCACAGACAGTCACCCGGAGGAAACCCATGCAGACACAGAGAGAACACACCACCACCTCCTCACAGACAGTCACCTGGAGGAAACCCACACAGACACAGAGAGAACACACCACACTCCTCACAGACAGTCACCTGAGAAACCCCACGCAGACACAGAGAGAAACCCACACTCCTCACAGAACAGTCACCCAGAGGAAACCACGCAGACACAGGGGAAGACAACCCCAGACCCACCGCAGACACAGGAGAACACACCACTCTCCTCACAGACAAGTCACCCGGAACAGAGCGAACCGACCCACAACTACAGGTCCTGGAGCTGTGTGACTGAGACACTCCCTGCTGCACCACTAGATTCGCAGATATGATTATATAAAATATTATAGCAACAAAGTATCACTTGGAGAAGTATCTTAGTAAATATTCATTACTGCATTAGGGAGTGGAGAAAGAGGCTTGGAACATGGACTATAGAGCAACACAGATTAAATATTCATCAGCTGAACATTACAAAAGACGCATGGAGAAGCTGCCTCGCTGTGACGCTGTTGAGAGTGAAACACTGAAGGCGGCGTGAGGAGATGACCTCTCCTGAGAAAGATACTGTTTGCTCTTGTCTAAACAGGGATAGAGAGAGAAGGCTGAAGAGGATCTTCTCTCTGATCCTTCAAAATCATTATCTTTAACTCTCTGTGCTGTGTGTGTGTGTGTGTGTGTGTGTGTGTGTGTGTGTGTTCCTCAGGATAAGAAATATGAGTTTTCTCCGTAAGAGAATCTGATAGTTTTTATCAAGGGAAGGACAATTTTTCTCTAATAAACAGACGCCATTTTTAATAGGAACAATTCGCATTTTTTGTAAATTGATTTTTCTCTTATCTGTGAGGTGTGGTGTTTTTCCAGTAAAATGTCTTAGGTTGTTTGGATTTTAGTTAGGTGGTTCAACATTTGTCGTCTTTAACGGGACAAGAACGTTCCCGGAATAAAGCCACAATCACAGTAAATGTTTGTCATTCATCATTCATTCATTCATTATCTGTAACTGCTTATCTTGTTTATAGATGCAGACACGCACACTGAACAGGACGTCGGTCCATCACAGGGCATCACATACTCACTCACACACTCACTACAGGCAATTTCACAGCCCTCACTACTCACTTGTGTTTCTGGACTGTGGGACAGACCAGGGACCCAGAGGAAACCCACGCAGACACAGGGAGAACACACCACACTCCTCACAGACAGTCACCCGGAGGAAACCCACACAGACACAGGGAGAACACACCACTCCTCACAGACAGTCACCGGAGGAAACCCACACAGACACAGGAAGAAACACACCACTCCTCACAGACAGTCACCCGGAGGAAACCCACACAGACACAGGGAGAACACACCACACTCCTCACAGACAGTCACCCGGAGGAAACCCACGCAGACACAGGGAGAACACACCACCTCCTCACAGACAGTCACCCGGAGGAAACCCACACAGACACAGGGAGAACACACCACACTCCTCACAGACAGTCACACGGAAGAAACCCACACAGACACAAGGAGAACACACCACTCCTAACAGACAGTCACCCGGAGGAAACCCATACAGACACAGGGAGAACACACCACACTCCTCACAGACAGTCACCCAGAGGAAACCCACACAGACACAGGGAGAACACACCACACTCCTCACAGACAGTCACCCGGAGGAAACCCACGCTGACACAGGGAGAACACACCACACTCCTCACAGACAGTCACCCGGAGGAAACCCACGCAGACACAGGGAGAACACACCACACTCCTCACAGACAGTCACCCGGAGGAAACCCACGCAGACACAGGGAGAACACACCACACTCCTCACAGACAGTCACCCGGAGGAAACCCACGCAGACACAGGGAGAACACACCACACTCCTCGCAGACAGTCACCCAGAGGAAACCCACGCAGACACAGGGAGAACACACCACACTCCTCACAGACAGTCACCAGGAGGATTTCACTGCAGAGCCCTGGTTAATGGCAGTGATAATATCTGTAGTTCAGCTCCTGAAGCCCCCCACGATCTTAACATTTTAAATGAACTAAAAATACTAGTTCCACTGGACAGAATAGGTTATTACATTACAGTTACATAATAACAACATGTACAACAATAATGTAATAACTTATAA